>NC_090184.1:5482546-5782546 GCF_024679245.1 Pseudorasbora parva
AGGGTCGATCACATACTTTTGGCCAAATTCATAATACTCATTTTGGAAAACAGTGTTAGACCAGACAAATAGGTGTTTATCCTTTATTTATTGCCCAATAGTTTATTAAGATTGTTCTAGGATTATGCTATAGTATTACTTGAGCGAGTTTATTGTACCCAATGTTTCAATACTGCACCATTTTGAATACAGTAGATGAGTTATAATAAGAGCTCAAAAACTCCATATTAAACTATTAAACATGGTCTCATGAGGATATTTACGCATATAACACAACAGAACCTCAGGCTGTGCATCTCAAACATCTAATACTTTACCAAATATGACAAATACACCACTGAAATGGTTCATATAAAAACAAAATAAGATACCATATGCGAGATCTGATCATAGTTTATTAATACACAGTAAAAGACACATAGTTGATGTATTTGTATCTTTTGTCTTTTTTTGACCTGTCAGCACAGAAAGAAACCCACACATATACACATATGTATATGGGTTCAGTATAAAGTGCAAATCAATCACAAATTTCCATCAGGTGTAACATTAGGGACTGAAAAAAATAAAATAAAATAAAATAAAATAGAATGCTTTGCAAAACAATCTTTTCCTATTTTGGTTTCATACTGCATTTAAAAAAAAAAAAAACAAATAAAAAAAAACATTGCATCTTAACATTTGAACATAAACAGGAATATGAGTGATATTTGTGGATTCAAGTTTTGAGAGGAGAGAGTACCATACAGTTTAATGGCTTGTGTAGCCTATTAGTCCTCAGGGCCCTGGATCAAAGTGGTGGTGAATCAGAAACAACGAAGGACCAAACAGATCGCTTCTATTGCTGTGCATCCTGATCGCTCTGGTTGTAACGTAAGATGACAATATTAACTACTGAACTAACCTGAAACATGTCTGGGACAATTTGATCACACAAGAACGTCAATTCCCAATCATTCCCGCTCACTACATTCTAAACTATTTCTAAAACGCAGGCAAAGAACGTTCGATTCAGTTCTAAGACTTGAAGTCTAGAAGATTCCTTGAGGCAGTGGTTATATAAACTTTAAATTTGGCAACAAGAAGGGTCAGTCTCCAAGCTCTGCTAATCCACCATAAATCGTGATAAGGACACAATGCTGTTGACCAGAGGGCTGCACTAAACTTTCAGCGCCGTAGGCACCCCTTTGCACCAAATACAGACATTTGATAAAATATACATTCTCTGAAGTTGTACAAAATCCATTACAACTGTGAAAATTCTCTGAATCACAATATGAATAGAATGGTATAAGCTACATGACAGAGGCTTTGAGTGAGAAAAATATCCACAGCAGTCTAACAAATGCAATGCAATAATTTAACAAAATAACACACATTTACACTAACATTTCCCTTTGATTCAGTAACGGATGAAATGAACCAGTGGTCGGTACAAGAGTGGCCAAACCCTCCGAGCAACGTAATCAAACTTTAATGCTACTTAAGAGTAGGTCGCCAGCATCTTTTTAAGCACGAAATCAGATGTCTTTGAGCCGGCTTGAGGCGAACGTCTGCACTCGCTGCTGTTTCTCTGGAGATGGTATGGACACCTTGTTGCTGAGATACCAGAACTGCGGTTGAAAATGGTAATGCATAATTGAGTCACTAGTGATTCGCACACAGTGAATGTTGGACAAATAGATGGGATTTTAAGCTTTAACATGAACACAGTGGGGTTGGAAATCAGTTTAGCAGCTTTGCTTGGTACAGGTATGGTGTTTAATAGATTGCGATATTATCATACCATATTTCCCCAAACAAAAACAAAGAGGAAAAAAAAAATTGCTATATGCCACTACATCCCTGCCTGTTCAACAAGAATACAGCAGCTGTTCTGGTGTGTTTGAGCAGAATCTGATTATGCTTCAATGCCCTTTTATAGTGGTCCTATGAGACAGAAAGTGCATATATTATTATAACTACACATACACACACACAGATATAAAGTTAATTAACTATTCTGGCCAGAAACAGGGAAGTCAAATAATGAAAAACAACCTGAGGGTGTGTTCACACTTGCAATTCACTTCACTTGATGTTTTTTTTTTGGTTTGGACCGAGCGTGCCACATGAGTCCTGAAAAGTGAAGCCAACGCGCTTCGATCGCCCCCAGGTGGCTGGATGCAGTATAGCTCATAAACCCCGCCCTCTTCATGTAATGTAATGGGACTTAGACATACAATTTTAGTTTTTTATCACGCTAATGCTAGATCATGTTCGCTCTTTAAATAATTTTGGTGCTATAAAATAATAATGCTATAAAAACGGGTTGTGATGTCATGATTGACAAATGAGATTGACGGCTTCTCTGAGCGAAGTAGTTACCGAGGCACCAACAGACTTTTTTCAGGAACTTTTGAAGGAAATTGGCGAACATTAATTTCTACATTTCCATAACTGTTTATTTCACAAAAAGTTACATGTGATTGGTTAGACGGGAGTGTGGGCGGGACCTTGATATCGCGGCTCCACGTCCCGCTCACTATTGTGCGAGACTCAAGATGGCAGCGCCATATTTGGATATTGCCAGCTTCGCTTTTCTACAATGGGAGAGAGGGAAGGTGTATCATCCATCTTTTTTTACAGATGGTCTGGACCAAAAAAAAACCCCGACCAGACCAGATGCAAAATATATTACATACATTTATCGACGTGTGCTGGGCCAAATGTGCTCGTTGTATGTGCGTAGAACTCGAAAAGAGCTTATAAAATGTGTAAAGGAGTTAAAACAGAGGCAGGAATCCCTCCGTCACACACACGTCCGCGAAGATCTGCTGCAAAGAGGAGACGCGGCTCTGACGCCTGTATCGGCAACATCGCAACTACACTGTAAAAAAAAAAAAAGTCACAGCCTGAAATTTTTAAGTACAATGAACTTGGATGTTGAAGTTATTGCAACTTAGATTATGTTAAACTGACTTTAAAAAAATGAGTTGCATCTTGTATAACTTATAAAAAAGTTGAACATTTCTTAACATTTTTTGACGAATTAAAACAATGTAAAAACACACATTGTCATAACTTATTGAACATATAATTTTTTACAGAGTGTAATGTGAAAAACAGGTAGGATTGAGTATTTTTTTCCTTTAAAGAATCGCATCTTGTGACATCATGTCCTGTTTTTGGTTCGTTTACCTGTCTTTGGTCCATGTTGCATCGATATTCTTTCGAACCGCACCAGAGTTCATTTCACTCAAAAAAATGCTGGGTTAAAAACAACCCAAGTTGGGTTGGAAATAGACAAGCCCAGAAATTGGGTAGTTTGAACCCTAGTAAATGGTCTCATTCAAACAACCCAATTTCTGGGTTTGTCCATTTTCAACCCAAATTAGGTTGTTTTTAACCCAGCATTTTTTAGAGCATTGAAAGCAGACTGAGACAGATCTTTTCTGGTCTCGGTCCGCTTGTTGCGCGCCACGGTTCGGATGCCGCGTTCCCACTTTTTCAAATGAACCGCACTAACAGAGCAATCGCAGCAGGGTTACATGCCAAGTGTGAACACACCCTAAAGGATTACTGGGCTGGGGGATTGGGTATCTGATTTTATATGGGTGAAAAAAAGCTACTGCTTAAGTCTCAAAACTTAAATGCCCCCTTTTCCACATGGGGCTCGATAGCATGGGTTTTAGTTTGAAACCTTTCTAGCGATTATTGCATAGTTTGGTGAATTACTTTTAGATTTGCAGATCATTTGGTTTAAGAAAAAAACAGTCATTCTGCCCCTCCGGTTCTTCTCTCTCATTACTCTTTGGGTCCAATTCAATCAAACTGCTGTATTATCACCACAGTACCAATATGGCGCCAGCGTAGGTTTACCATAAAACAAGCCGTTTAATGGCTAGGCTGTGCTTTTCAATAGAATTAAGGGATGCAGATTGGTCATTTTAATGGTTAAATCACTCAGTGGTGAAATGGCTGCTTTGCAATGGAATTTTTATTTTTGGACGGGTCTAGTCGAAAAGTGGTTTTGCGGTAGTTTGATTGGATTTGGCCCTCGCTCCTCAGTCATTTCCAAGCCAAACGCTGCCCTCCAGTCCTTGCAAATCTGAACTTCCCCAAGAAGCACTTTCAAAGAGATCTTCCCCCATTCAACACTCTGAGAGAAATAGGCCTTTCTGAAACATTGTATATTGCATAGTGTCGAGAATGGCTCCGGAAAACACTTTGCAGTGACCGCCCCCAAATTAACCGCTTGCGTTAATTCACGTATGATGGCTGAACCGCATCGCCCTCCAGCGCTATGAAATACTGGATGTCAGTTACTCCGTTAAAGCTAACCATATACTCTATATAGCTGATTAACCCTGAATGTATACACAGCATGTGGCAATGCTCAAGAAACTTTTGACAAAGTTTGCATTATAGTGGTCCCATATAACATTCGCCTGACTCATATGACCAGCGTGTTCCCCCATGACCAGCACAGAGTCATTACATGGGTCTTGTACAGTCAACTCAGAATGACTAAATAAAGTGATCGATTAAATAAATTTAAAATAGCTCCCAAAAATGGATGCCAAAGCAATTAAAAAGCACAATATCTGTAAACCGATGCTTGCTGAACGAACTAATATTGCCCACAGAAATGTAATAAAATAAACATTTAAATAATATAGTAAGAAAATAAATATTAATAAGTCAATTAATACGTTTTTAAATAGACATTTAGGTTTTTTTTTTTTTTTATAGTTTTTTTGTTTGTTTGTCGTCTCAGCAATGCTGGGAACAGCGTGCTTGAACTCACTTCTGCATGTCATATTCACCAGGGAGTAATTTGTTCATCTGTCCAATAAGTTGGCCAAAAATATGTTTAGACATAGCGCTAACAATGCGCTCAGGGCTTCGAACTAAATTTCCTCTCAGAGTTTATTTGTACTGCACTACTTGAACAGATCATAAGTAGAGAGACGATCCAAGAGTCAAGAAAATGTTTTTGAACAGTGGAAAAAAAAGCTACAGAACGAAGCTGAAGGAATGCGAAAAGAAGTTATCTCTCCCTTCCTGTGCGTGTCTAACTGATTTTATAAATAATGACTGCTCGTCCAGTGGGGATGGCTGACATCTACCGTTGCTGTACTCGATGCTTATGATTTACGGCGTTTGAAGTGAACTTCAGTTTTTTGGTATTTTAATGAATTCCTGCACATAGATCTTTAAAGATAGCTCTCGCCAAATGGGAGAGTTTCACAAAAAGGCTAGTGGCAATTTGAGATTAACAGCTAAAGTAGTAGTAAAATATCTGTTAATAAATAAATAGTACACTCTTATTTCTATAACACATGCCAACTATTTCACATCAACGCTAGATTCAGTTTATATACAGATACATTTTCTTTGCTGTAATCTCTGTAAGATATATTTCATATACAAATGGCTATTTATCGTTTTTTTTTCTTTTTCTTTTCTTTTGTTTCTATAGATATTTTCATGGAAATAAGTATATCTAAGAGCTCTCTAAATGATGGCCTGGATGACTTCCGTGACGACACGACCTTGACTCGACCTACACACGGATCAGTCTGTAAACCAGGCCGATTTCTCCTCGAAATAACTCTTTTCATCGAATATGAAGTGATAAACAGATAATTTGACATTCGAGATGTTTTCGCACTGGTGCATGCCTTTTTTCCAGTTGAGAAAGAATGTGTCCCTGTATAGCCTCAAAAAAATAAACCACTGTTTTGTCTTGCTTGTGTGTGTGTGTGTGTGTGTGTGTGTGTGTGTGTGTTTTCACTTTGCATTTGTGTATGTGTGTGCTCGATGGCAAATTGGTCTGAAGTTAAGAGCTGTCACCAATGTTGCGCTTCTTGCCAAAGAGATTGGAGGCATCTCTGTTGCGTAGATTTGGCTGGTGCTTGTATTCATGGGGACTGACAGACCACCGCCACCCACCACGAGTCTCCACTCCAGTGGGTACTGCGGCAGACGGACACGGCTTGTTCTGCAGTAGTTGGAAGAGCATGGTGATCTCGGGCCCTAATCGGGTCAACAGATTTGCCCTCACCAGGTCCACCGTCTCATCATCACACTCCATCAAACTCTGCAGTAGTTTCCCATAAAACCTGCGGCGAGACAGAGAAAACTCCTGCTGAGCCAATGCGTCAACAAATTAGTGGGTTAAGCTACATTAGAAAGCTATCTGAAACGAAAGTTTCAGTACTAATTATATATATATATATATATATATATATATATATATATATATATATATATATATATATATATATATATATATATATATATATATATATTACATATTTACAAACTTTTATTAGTTAATTACAATTAATTGATTTGACAGCACAAAAAAAGATACCAGTGCAACATTTTTGTGGGGAATTTGTGTTTTTTTGACCTGGAAAGATCATGGAAATTGATACAAATCTTAGGCGTGTTTAAATGCTTGTTCTTAAGCCGATTATCCCTAATAAGCCGACAATGAACATGGTCATGTAAATGTGGTAACCCGTTTTCTTTTATCGGCGTAAGGTCATAAACGGCTTAAGCATAAACCGGTCGACACAGGTCGTTTTTTGCCTCTTACCGTGATTTCGCGCTGCATGTAAACACATTAACCTGCTTTCTGTCGGCTTATTGAAGTGCGCATATGTGATAGGGGACAAAAACGCAAACTCAGAGCAGATTTAAATGCATCCAGGCAGAGCGAGCTAGCGTTCTGCAGGGAATAAGGACATATATCACAAACGCAGACTCTTTTAATACCCAGAAAATTGTAAAGATGTGTTCTCATCTCATGCAGCAGAAGTAGAAGAGGTTCAGTCAAAACGCTGCATCTGTATCTGCATGCCATACATTTCCCACTGACACGGTGCACGCTTTATTTAAAATCACAACTGATGTAAGTTAGCTTAACATTTGGAATACTCAGATCTCGACATTATTTTTTTTGACGTCACTACAAGGAAATGAACCGGTTTATTAGTGATGTTTTTATTAACAAAATTTCGGGAGGAGCACGTGCAGATAATTAAACATAATTAACCACGAGTGGAGCACATCAAGCTACTAAACGATAAGAGTCTGTCTATATACAGCAGATTTACCTTCTTTCGGTGACCATTTTCCTTTTAGCATCCCTCCACCACCCCATCTCCTCACTTTGATTCAATCAAACTTTTATTAGATGTCAACACAATCTATAATACACTTCAGTCTAGTTCTAGAGTATCTCTATCACGGGGGGTTACTCTGGGTTCAGGGCAAAATTCCAAGCCTAGGGCCCTCCCCACGGAGCACACGCCAAATACGCATAATCTTTACTCTATTTAATTTGATGTAAGTGTGAACGCTTGAAATAAAGTTATTTAAACGCGGTTAACTTGCGTTTTCAGTTTACTGCTTTGCATGTAAACGGGGAAAACAAAACACCGGGCATGAATTCGAAGTCTGAAATGAGAATTTTTTAAGAGAAACGTTGGAAGATTTCGATACAAGATGCGCGTCTACTCTCATCTGAGCTTACGCTACTCCTACATTCTACTTCCATTCGTCAGGTCAAAGGTCACTTTTCCACCAGGAAATGTTGTTTTGGATCATTTTTTTTTAACATACTTTTTAGATTTGATATTAAGTGCACATTCAATACAAACAATGACTTCTTATGTACAAGGGAATCCAACTAACTGATTCTTTAATTCCCTAATTTAGACTAATGTTAAGGTCAACAGTCCTGAATCCTGTGAATTCTGTTTAAGACTCGTACCTGTTAGGAAAGTGGCTGGGTAGCTGAGCCACCTCTGCAATGGCTTCTGGGTTTGATTTGGCCACTGTGCAAATGTCCAACTTGCTGTAACACTCCTCTTGAACCTCGGATATCATCCTCTGGAAGGTGGAACACCGTCTGACTGTCAGAAAGATCTTGGAAGTGATGCCATTGGCAATGCACTTCAAGCTTTCTTTCACAAAAGCCTTTCCCTGCAAAATAAACAGGAAACCAGATGTCAAGCACAGGCATGACCTGTGACTTCAATCCATCTCATGAAACTGGAGAGGTTTTAGTTTTAATTAGGCAGAACATTGGGCACTAAAAAGTACTAATGCTTCTCAAACAGGTCATTGCTTTGAACCAGTTCTTTTTGATGAATCAATTAATTGGGAAAAATCCTGTTGCTTTTTAGGTTCTTCCTGTCTGCTCAATTGGCGTCTTTGACATCAATAGGATATTGTGTTTCCATCAATGAGCTGATATCTCTATTGTACTCTGGCTTGATTTGTATACAAACATACATACCTGAGTGTTGAATTTAGCAGCACTGTAGAGAAAGGACTTGCAGATGTCATGCATGCCATCTGTGTCACACGTTGAGTTTTCAAGACAGGCGAAGGCACCGCAGCCCACCTGGAGTGCACTGTTCAAGCAGCGTGACACATCCGCTGCAAAAAGAAAATGACTGTTATATTTTACAGGATATATTTTTCAAGAACCGAAAAGCATTCTTGACCACATTTTGTGGCAAGTCTAAACCAGATATATTTGGAAATATAGTTTTTTCTCAAAAGTTTACACACCCCTAGCGGAATATTTGAAAGTGTAAATTATTTGAATGAAATAAGAGGGATCATACAAAATGGACGTTATTTTTTATTTACTACTGTCCTGAATAAAATATTTGACATAAAAGATTTTGAAATTATAAAAAAATTCCCCTGTTCAAATGTTTATGTACCCTTGATTCTTAATAATACTGTGTTGTTTTTTTGTTTTGTGATGGTTTATCTTGAGTCGCTTGTTTGTCTTGAGCAGTTAAACTGCCCAACGTTCTTCAGAAAAATCCTCCAGGTCCTGGTTTTCCAGCATCTTTTGGATATTTGAACTAGGGGTTGCATTGACTAGTCGACTAATCAACTAGTCGACCTTAATGCTGTAATGACGCTTTAAGCTTGACGTCGACTAGTCGCTGGCCTATAGAGGGCACAACAGGATAAACAATTTCCTGACTGGCAGGCTCTGTTTTGAACAGTTAAAAATGACAAATAAATGCATACTCAGAGAGCTCTCCACAAGACATGTTTGATTACCATCTGGATGCTCAAAATTGATCAGGAGAATGCACCCTTATTGTACACGTAAGTTAATCATCGCGCTAAACTGCGTACTGCATTGCAACGCACACGCACACATAGCCTGATCACGCGGAGATCAGGCGCGCCTCACACAAAACCATTCAGTAGGGCAGAAATGTACTGTCAACACAGTTTCTTGATAACTAAATCTCACAGCTTCACTATTAGTAGAGAGACGCTGCCAGGTAGAATTAATTCACACACAATCACTTACTAATGCATTCAAATACATGTAATCTTTATTGTGCTACTGTATATGCATCTTATTCAGAACGAGCAGAAATCTGTGAGAAATATAACGACCATAAGACAAAAGAACTGATACTGAAGCTGTTATGTAGGATTAATAACCTGGGGAGTGCTGTGTCATGTGCCATAGCTGTCCTGTGCACAAGAAGACCCGTGTTCGCGTCCCAGCTCAAGGTTTAGGTTTATTTGTTCATTAATGACGTCATCAGCGACTAGTCGATGTCGACTCGACTTTCATCACATAAATGTCGACTTTACAAAAATGGAAGTCGTTCAACCCCTAATTTGAACCCTTTCCAACAGTGACTATATGATTTTGAGATCCATTTTTTCACACCAAGGACAATTGAGGGACTCAAATACCCAATTTCCACCAGCATGAACCGGTGCTCGTTCAGAGCCAGTGCTAGTGCCGGTTTAGAGTTGGTTTGACTGACGAGCCTTTTAAGAACCGGTTTGGTTCTTACAACCAGGCTTGTTTGAGATGCATCGACGCTACGCAGACCGCAAGAGCGATTCAAAAGGAATGCTCTCGCTGTACTTTGATGTCATGCGGCGATCGGCCTGCACTGCACCGATGCATCTCGAACAAGCCTTCCATCAACAATGGCGAACGTTGCTTTAATATTGATGTACATAGCTTTCCGAACCTACATCAGGATCAAAATACAGCGAATCCAACGCATTTGTGAAGCTTATAATCGAGCAACTATTGTCTGCTAAAAATGGCAGTCACAAGTTTATGTTCGTCTTGTTGGTCACGGTAACCCCAGCCCCTGACACAAGCGGCTCTGACTTCTAGACCAGCAATGTTTTGGTGCTACTTAAGAATCACTTTCCCTGGTTTAGAGCTGGTGCTTTGGGTGTCAAATGACAAAGAACTGATTTGAAACTAGATTCTGGCTCCGAACCAGCACTTAAACTGCCTTGATGGAAAAGTGTTGAAACACAACCATTAGAAAAGTTTCGAACATTCGCTGACACTCCAGAAGGAAACACGATGCATTAAGAGCCAGGTAGTGAAAACTTTTGAACAGGATGAAGATGTCCACATTTTTCTTACTTTGTTTAAATATCAAATTTGAATACAATTAACTTAATCTTCAAATCCAAAAAGTTTTCACCCCGGCTCTTAATGCGTTGTGTTTCCTTCTGGAGCATCAGTGAATGTTTGAACCTTTTCTAATGGTTGTGTTTGAGAATGGATCTCAAATTTACAAAAGATGCTGGAAAACTGGGACCTAGAGGATTTTTCTGAAGAACGCCAGGCAGCTTAACTGATCAGGACAAACAAGCGACTCAAGAACAACCATGGATCGCATGGCCGTGGATCACCCAGGGAACGATAAACAGTATTCAACTTTTGAACAGGTCATTTTTTTCGTCTTGTGGACTATGTGTGAACATCTTATCTTATTCAGGACAGTCCTAAATGAAAAAAAAAATAACTCATTTAGTATGATCCCTCTTATTTTGTTCAAATTATTCACATCTTCTCAGATTCTGCAAGGGGTGTGTAAACAGGGAGTGATTCTCTGTTCAGTCAATGAAATTAACTTCTTCCTGTTACATGGACAGTTCAGCGTGTACTCTCTCAAAGAACAGAGACCTGGAGAAAAGCCATTTAGGGTTGATGAGGGAGCAGTCTTTGGAGACGGATTGGACTCCCCAGTGTGGAGGTATGGGGCAGTTAATGCTGGAATATATTCTCATGGGAAATGATTTAAGGAGAAACACATTGTGTGAAGTACCGAAGAACTTGTAAAACCATTTAGGCAAGATAATTAATTCTCCACCTTACTTACAAGTGAACATGGGATCATTTTTAAGGGGACACATTCTCATTATCACCTTCCAGCCCACGGGATGTTTAAATACTGTTCAGTCTGGGGGAAAACGGGAACACTCCATGAACACTAGGATTTTATATGTGACATGGTGTAAGTTTCCATTCAGTTCTGATATCAAGCCAAATTTAATCTTAAAATGACAAATAACAACAAGTTTGACTAGCCACTTGACACCCTGAAACGTATAATAACTGAGCCAAGCATTGGCGTCATTTCTCCACTCCACTCTCTGCCATAAATTTTATGGGTATTCCAGCAATTTTTCTGTTCTTGGAACGGTGACCCATTGAATGAAGAATACCCACAGCAGGCCTTGAGGGGTTCTTGTGGTAGTCTGGGCGTTCTGTGCCCTGTGTTTGCCCTCGTCGTCAGGGAGTAAGAGAGAGGGGTGTAGGGCATGTGTGCCACTCTCTATTGGGTTTTGCTGACTGTCTCTTTTGGCACCAGACCCATTGTTTCCATTACCCTTACATGTGACAAGACAAAAACCTTCAGCGGGGTGAATAAGAGGTCCAAAACCACAACCTCCAACAGTTCCGCGCCAGTGACTATAAACGCTTTGCTGCACAACTCGCAGCCTGCAGGGCCGGGATCCCATGCCACATTGAGAAAGAACTTCAAGGGTGCCTGTGTTAGAGAGACTGGTGTTGCGGTACAATCACTTTACTATATCTGAAGGAAAAATAAGGTTGTGTGTTGCTTTGTCAATGCTCCTGGCAAAAGGCAGACATCTGAAATAACCAGAAACCCCCCAAATGTCATGCAATGAATTTGTCTATTGTCCATAGGGGCAGGTTAGGGCAAGATCTCAGATGTACATTCTGTTAAGGCCATTTGCTCAATGTGCACATTAATAGAATATTACGGGTTCAATACAAGTTAAACTCAATTGACAGCACTTATTGTTGATTACCAGAAAAACAAAAATCAGGGTTACAGTGATATAATTACAATGTAATTCTGTTAAAAAAGAATTACATTGTATTCAGAATTACATTGTGTAACTTCCGTATTATTATAAAAAAAAAATTAAATCACCTACAGAAGGTTTATCAGGTCCATGGTCAAATAACATTTACATTTTCTCATAATATATATTGCAACATCACCACTTTTCTCACAGTGTCTGAATCGTTTTGTTAAAAACAGGTCCTCTAAACCCCTCCTTTCTGAGAGCAACTCAGCTCTGATTGGTCAGATGGCTTAAGTCTGTCGTGATTAGTCAAATTTTTACACGCATCAGAAACAAAACGTCCATTGCCATATCTGAATTCTGCTCCAAAAGTTTCCGCAGTACTTGATACACAGTGATACGAACAGTAGCGATGCCGTCTGCTTTACCGTATCAGTTTGAGCACAAGTCCTCAATCTTTGGAAGTGCATCAAAGTGGATTTATTTTCAAATCTTTCCCTCGCAGTTCAAAATGACCTAAAGCCCTACAATTATAAAAAATGTGTCCATCTGACCAGTGGCAAACAATTCCAAATCCCTCTAAAACCATACAACAAACCAATCTAGGAGACGATAGCTAAAGCTAGCAAACAAGCTCCCTCAGCAGGGATCCCACACGGCTCATCTAAAGTTTGCAACAATATCTCAAACCATGCTGAGCTTTGCCAAGATACTAAAGTTAGAGATCTCAATATGAGCTCAAACAACTATCATCAAATTCTTCCAAAACTAAATGATCTGATCCATGCTATTCACATCTAATATTGTTACTGTTTATTTTCTATTTCCAGTACTCCAAAGGAATTTAAAGAGAGGCATCCAAGACTAACTTGATGCTTCAACGAAACACAACTGGGAAACTCTACTAAGTCTCCTGAGAGTCATAACAATGAACATCTTCATCTTAATATTGAATACAGTTGTATCACTTTCTTACACTGGCTGTTAGCGTCAAGTCAAGTGATGGGGAAATGTTTCCATGACTGGCCTCTCTTATCAGTGGAACAGTTTTCCTTGTGAATACTTGACTATACGTTGCTCTGCTTGAGAGTGAAATTGTTCTGTGGTCTGCTCAAACTCATGTGATCTAAACTGAGGTGCATTCGGGGTAATTTTAGACTTGCTACCCTTGTGAAAAGGAATTATGCTTAAAGGCAGGGCAATTTGTTCCAGATTTTTTTTTTTTTTTTGTTATGCTGGTTGAAAGTCTCTTGCTATCATATCCTGATAGCAATCACTAGCAAGTGTCTAAATGTATTTATATGTACCGTATTTTCCGGACTATTAGTCGCTCCATAATATAAAGTCCATCAGTCAAAAAATGCGTCATGAGGAGGAAAAAAACATATATAAGTTGCACTGGACTATAAGTCGCATTATACTGGAATATAATTACATCTTCACAACGCATGCGCAAGCGTTGGCAGGGCAGAAGTAGTGTGGAGAGTCGTGTGTGTGCACCTGCTCACTGTGCATTCACACCGTCTATTATTCACATGCGGGCAGCGTTTGTCTCGCGCGGCTGAGCCTCTCCCGGCAGAGTGTTCAAACACCCATCTGTGGACTCGTTCCTACATCTCTGGCCGTCTCGCTTTCAATCTGCGATTAGCTTTCTTTGTTTTCTTCATTACAGGTAAAGTAACCTCTGCTTTTTTGTCAGTCCCTCACAGTTTCTCATTCGCTTCAAACTTTCTTTCTGCTGCTCGATAGCGCCCTCTCGCGGCTGAAGACATGGCTAAATGTTTATTCTTGTCAGTCAGTATGAATTAAATTTGATATATAAGTCGCATCTGACCATAAGTCACAGGACCATCCAAACTTTGAAAATACAGTATGTACATCGTCTGTGGAAGCCATAGGACCATACCATGTTCGTCCAATTATTGCATTGGGTCCGAATGCAATGATTCGATGTCCTAACTGCCAGTCAACATATATATTTCCATAACTCAGTGCATCTGCTCAGGCAGACATCACACATCATCAGTGCGTTTCATGCTATCCATAGTTTGACAGATGTCCGTCACCGAGCACCACAACCAACTTTTACAGTTCCTCCTGTACCAAAACAATGGAAACCCATGCTATTACACTCGGAGTAGTTTGTGACTTAAATGTATGCGGTTCAATGTCATCACTATCAACGGTGAAATTAATCTGCAACAGTTAGGGGGTTCAGGTCAGTGCTCCTTAAGTTGCTATTGTAATATCATGTGCTTTGAGACATGATGTAGTTTGACGCCATCTCTCATGATGCTTTTATTTGCTCCCTGCTGTATGATGGGATCTAAGGCCCCGTTTACACTAGTGCATTTTCGTTTTAAAACTCCTAACTTTTGCTACAGTTACCCCTGTCGTCTACACTATCCCAGCATTTTCAAACCTCGAAAACTGATACTTTGGAAAATGCTGCAGACCACGTTTTAGTTTCAAAACTCCGGGGTCGCGTTTCTGTGTAAACTGATACTTTTGAAAACAATGGCGTGGCTGCCCACATTACGCTACCCGAACATGACAATATCAGAACAATGTTACAGAGCTGTTGAGAGAGATGGCTCTGGGCTGTTTCCCAAAAGCATTGCATTCCTACGTTGATCGTAGAGACCATTGGTGGCTATTAATATGTGGCTATCAGTGGCCTATAACACCTGATGTACTCGTTACGTAATAAAAAGAGTGGCATCTACACTAATGTTAGTCTCTCTGTTTATCCCGAGGTTTACTGCAGTCGGCCGGATCCAGGCGTATCCGGATCGGATGGTGGACCTACGTCTGGACATGACCACTGGAGTGTCTGCAGAGACCGTGTCATTTGGCGTCTCCTCTGAATTTTCCTCACCGGCACGTCATCCTCAATGAACCCGTCTCAGTCGCGATGACTCAGATCTTTCAAATATTCATATTCTTGTTTAATCGACGCGCCATCCTGCATAAACCCGTCTCTTGATACCCAGAAATTTTGAATATACCGATCTAATATGATTTCTGGCCTGTAATGTTGCCAGAATAGTAATCATACACTGTGTGTTAATAGGCCAGAGGAGAACTGGCACCCCGACTGAGTCTGGTTTCTCCCAAGGTTTATTTTTCTCCATCATGCCCTGATGGAGTTTTGGTTTCTTGCCACTGTCGCCTTTGGCTTGGCTTGCTCAGTTGGGGACACTAAAATTATGATCCAAGTTATTCAACTAAATATACTAATACAAATATTTTTTTTAGTTCTTATTTAATTCTATAAACTTTAATTCTGATTTTCCAATGTTGTCGCTATATGATAAATTAAAATAAGCTGATAACATCAATGTTTTCTCCAGAGCCGAATCAAATTTTGGGTTACACTTTATTTTGATAGTCCACTTTAGACATTATACAAACTATAAGTAACTTTGCAACTACATGTCAGCTAACTCTCAACAGAGTATTAGTAGACTGTCAGTAGACTGGTAGGTTATAGTTAGGGTTAGGGTTCGGGTTAGTAGAATAAGTTGAATTGTAGTTACCAATTTACTTATAGTCAGTAGAATGTCTGTTGGGGGACCCACAAAATAAAGTTTTAGTAATTATTAATTAGACAGTCTACAAATAATTTAATGACAGTTAGCTGACATGTAGTTGCAAAGTTACTTATAGTTAGTAGAATGTCTAAAGTGGACTATCAAAATAAAGTGTTACCAAATTTTGTTGCAATATTGTCCTGTTTAATACTTTGAAGCTGCTTTGAAACAATCGTCATTGTAAAAGCGCTACATAAATAAAGTTGATTGATTGATTGATTGTTACAATGATTTTGGGAAACGCAACCAAGAGTTGTCTTATTTTATAATACTGCAGCTGCCTACATGCTCAAGAGGCAACTGTTTTCACTTGTAAGCGCATGCCTAGTGTGCATGAATGGTCATGTGATATGGGTTTTCGGTCATGCCGTGTAGACAGAGATCGTTCCTGAAATGTAGTGGAAACGCCAGACGAGGATTGGTTACATTTTAAAATGCTGTTATAAAACAGTATAAACTTGCACTAGTGTCAACAGCGCCTAATGCTTTAAAAGCTAGTTCGCAATTGTTAGCCTCTCTGAAAATTGCCTACCCTACCTTTAATTGAGCACTTATAGTTTACTTCAAATCTTAAAAATACATATCCTATGTATTTTTAAATGTAATATTATATTACTGAAATTAAAAAACACTTAAAAGAGAGTTCCCTTTAATAACTATAGCCACGTTTCAACTGCAGGAACTTTCCCAGGAACTATGGATTTTGGGGTGGTTTCAACCGCAGGAACCAGGGTCTAAATGTTCCAGGTAAAAATGTCCCCCTATACTTGCCTTCAGAAACTTGCATTGGTGGAACTTGGGTGCTGCTGAGCATGCTGATTGGTTGACTTCACTCCACGCAGTATTTTATTTCAACCACTTTTAATAAAAGTGTGTTGCGGTGCGTAGAGTAAGAGTTGTTTGCTATTCAAATCAACTACTCTACTCTGATTTTGCTACTGCTATTGCATTATAAGAGGGCCTATTTTTGTATTATCGGACACCCTTTTAGACGTCATCTGTAACCTTACAGGGGAAAGTACAGTCACGGATGAATCGGGCCACACAGTTAAGGGGATGTCCCTTCCATTAAACTGCACACGGCTGAGACAAGGCGTAAAATATGGGTTTGCTATTGCGTTTGATTCTTTCATAGAGCACTTATTGTATTGCAGTGGGAAAACAGGCATGATGATTAGGCATATTGTGACTAATGAAACTCGAATACAGCTTGGCCGACTCACTCTGATCATTTTGAGGGTACTGTGATGGGCCCTGACAGGCCAGAACTCATTTGGGATCCAAGAAAACACATCAATAGACAATGCGCAGTCTTGTGTTTGCTTTCTCTTTGCTTACTCAGTCGTGTATCATCAAGTGCTGTAAAACCTCAAGTTATCAGAGCCCCTATATACTGTTCTTGACAGGTGATATTACACACACAGACTAATAGGATGAATTGTTGGAATGAATAATTCATTTTCTACACTTGCATAGCTACCTGTTCAGATTTCAACTTGCAGAGCGCGTGACCCTGACTTGAACTTGTGGCCCCTGAGCGTCAGTGTTTCACACTCTAATGCGTGACTCAGCTGTACCTCACAGATTTGGAGACGTTTTACTATGTCAAGTAGAGTTCAGTAGTTTACGAATGGACTTTTTTTTCTGCACTATTTGATCTGTGGTTTCATCAGAGTACGACGGCACTGACACCGATAGGCCTTAAGATGACGAGAGATAAATTGCAGTTGTAAATGAACTCTAAAGTCTCAATAACCATTCTGCGATTTCAGCATGAAGAAGTGAAATGTAAAAAACAACAACTTTTCTTGGAATATGCCCTATGTATTATGCTTTGTAAAGAATATACTGTTCATTTTGCTCTTTTGGAATTATTGGTGCACCACTGCCGCTTTGTCTCAAAAGCACTGAGTCAGTACATGTCTCCCTAGCAACTAAGTACAACAGGAAGTTATGCAAATACCAAGTGGAGTTTGACAAAGGTTTTCACGTCCTGACCAGAGACAGAACGGAACTGAGCGTCCCACACCACACACACGGAGCCACTATTTGACACTTGGACAAGCTTTTCTCTGCAGCATATTAATTACTGACAAAGCAAGAACCCTTTGTAACACTGACACCAGATCTTCAGTTTCAATATAATGAGCAGTAAGTTCGACCAATTCATCATCTGTGATAGTGTCGGGCCCATTCAGGTGCACACAATGCCATTTAAAGCATCCTACTCCGTTAAAGTTAGTGTAAGCGAACCGCCCACCCGCCGATACTCTACCTGCGTGATCTTCACACCTGCTGTGGGATGTTCTAAAACACCTGTCATTTTCAAATAAACCCACAGAGCTCGGTTAGCTGGTTAAAGCCTTTTATATAGTGGATCAGCCTTTCATAGAAAATTATTAATGGAACAATGATGTGTATCTATATGATGTTTGTGCAAATATTTTAGTCTAGTGTTTAATTGATAAAAAAAATAAAGATTCCTTATTGGCATTGAGAGTTCCATGGAACATTTGGAACCTTTCCATTCCACAAAAGCTAATTAAAATGGAAAGCACTTTATTTCATAGTCCGGTTCTCTGTGTACAAATGTGACCCTGGACCACAAAACCAGCCATAAGGGTCAAATATTTTGTTTTAGAATAAATAAGCTTTCCATTGATGTATGATAATATTTGGCTGAGATGCAGCTATTTGAAAATCTGAAATCTGAGGGTGCAAAAAAATCTAAATATTGAGAAAATCACATTTAAAGCTCTCCAAATGAAGTCCTTAGCAATGCATATTACTACTAATAATACATTTTGATAGATTAACGGTAGGACATTTACAAAATATCTTCATGGAACATGATCTTTACTTATTATCCTAATGATGATTTGGCAAAAATCGATAATTTTGACCTATACAGTGTATTGTCGGCTATTGATATACCCGTGAGACGTATGACTGGTTTTGTGGTCCAGGGTCACATATTATGTACTTATTATCATAATTGCAATAACTGGGTAATAACTAGGTACTAACACTGAACCTACCCCTAAACCTAACCTTAATCCATGCAGTTACTTTATATTACCCGGTACTTTAGGTAAGCACACATAATAATTACACCCTTAAAATGTTCTTCGCACTAAAAAAAACTTTTTTTTTTTTTTTTTTTTTTTTTAAGAACTGTTCATTACAAGGTTTTTTGAGGAACCAAAATGGTTCTTCTATAGCATTATTATGAAATCCCCCTTTTTTGACAATTTATTTTAAGAGTGTACATTAATAAATCCACCTGTCCAATATGATTTCTGGGGGGAAAAAACAAAAAAACATTTGTTTTACAGTAATCTGGTAGCTGTGGTTTCCAGATCCTAGTGTAAAACATGTCAATCCTAACCTTTTTAAGCTATTCAAATCGATATGCTACTGTAAAATGGGCTAAAACCATAATGGAAGATCATAAAATATTGCAACTGTGACTAATAATAACATTAAGACAGAACCAGTGTCACCCACACAAATGCAAAACGCCATCACACAAGCAAGAATGCTGAACTAGTGAATATCAGCATGACAAAGCCATACTGATATTCAGCACACAGGATGATTATGAGGATGCAATAGTTTTTATAAGTAAATATTAACGTTTCACACAATTTTTTTTTACGCCAATGACAGGAGCCAGCAACCCACTCAGCAAAAGCAAACAGTGAAGCTCATCAGTTCTGTTATATAAAATACCAGCACTCTTGGTAACCCGTTCGACCAATCAGATTAAAGGAGTGGAAAATCTAAACAAATGTGTTTGGTCATTAATCTCCATTAATTCTTAGGTGATTTTTCTTTAAATTATAAGGTTTGTGTTTATTGCCAAATTGGATGCATTTCCCCCTCTATTATATTATAATGAAACTCATACTCATTTTACTTAATGATACACAGTATTTGAAAGGTGTATTGCCTTGTTAAATACATATTTGGTAACACTTGTTACAAGTACATACCATAGTAATAACCATACAAATAGAATTATTAGTTACACTTTGTTTTAAGGTGTCTTTGTTACAGTGTAATTATACATTTAAGTAATATTAAGTAACTGTATATGCACTTACTATAGGGGTAGGTAGGAGTAGGGGTTGGTTTAGGGTCAGTTACATGGAATTATGAATCATTTATAGTTATTACAACTATATGTTAGCGAATTATGCATAATTACATAATTACAATACCTCAACCAAACCCTAATCCTACACCAACCCTATAGTAAGTACATATTGTTAATAAACATGACTCAATAGTGAAATAAATAATTAGCCTACACTGTGACACAAGTGTAACGCATATTCTTTAATAATATAGGCTAGTTCATAGCTTTTACTTTTCATTTTCCAATTATACAGTAAAAGTATCATTTTTACGTTGTGTGGTAAGGTAACCAATTAAGAGGTTTTTACTGTAGCAATGTAAAAACTCCTGCTTTTAAAGCTGAAAGCGACGGCGGAATCATCATGCACATTCATTCATCGCGCTCAATGCATCGCCAGAATGAGCTATGATTGCATGCAGGTCAGAGGATGAGCATGATATTCACTCAGCCTAGCTGATGCATCTGTCACAGAGCAGGTCAATAGACGCATTGGACGAGAGCTCATCACAGAGGAGATGACAGCTCTCATATGATCTACCCTACACCAGGCGAAGCGCAATGCACGCGCCTCAGCTCACAACCGGCTCTTTATTCCCGAACGCTTCCTACTTACAGGGGCTGTTGTGGGAGAAGCGTGCTCTCCTGGGCGAGTAGGATTCGTTCAGATCCAGTTCGTACGCGGAGGCGATGAGCACGGCGAGCAGCAAAAGTCCGGTCCTTGGCGGCATCTCTCACTAAACGACACTGGGGCTTTTTATGAAGGGCAATAAAAGAGGATTTCCTTTAGGTCTTGCGCGGTGTGCGGTGCGTGCTCTTGGCGACTTCGTTGAGGAAATGCGTGTGATGTGGGCAGTATCATGAAGGCTCTGTCTGTCCGGCTGATCTCTTCAGCAGTTTCTTCTTCCAGCCGCGTGCATGACAGGAGCGCAGGTCGCCCTTTATATGTGCCCGAGCATCACGAGCTCGCCGCTCAGCCCAATCACATCACAGCAGGCGCTCTCACACGGCCTCGGCTCAAACTTTCATTCATTGATCCGTGGCATTTAAATGGGCTTCTCTCGTATGGCGTAAAGTTTGCTGTTCCTCAACTTGGGAAAGGTGATTGGGGAAAACGCTCACATCCTCGCGCACTGTTGTTGTTATATACAAATAGACGTCCACTTCAAAGAGACAGATCTGCTTGTCTCGTATATAACAGGTCCCACTTTATATCGGCTGGCCTTAACTAATATGCACTTACATAAAAAATAAAAAAAAATACTATGTACTTATTGTGTAAATATTGTTTTGTAAAACACTTTTGCTGATATCGAGGATACTGGTAAAGTTAGGGACAGGTGTGGTGGTGTGGGTCAGTTTAAGGGTAAGGTTAGGGTCAGGTGTGGTGGTGTGGGTCAGTTTAAGAGTAAAGTTAGGGACAGGTGTGGTGGTGTGGGTCAGTTTAAGGGTAAAGTTAGGGTCAGGTGAGGTGGTGTGGGTCAGTTTAAGGGTAAAGTTAGGGACAGGTGTGGTGGTGTGGGTCAGTTTAAGGGTAAAGTTAGGGACAGGTGTGGTGGTGTGGGTCAGTTTAAGAGTAAAGTTAGGGACAGGTGTGGTGGTGTGGGTCAGTTTAAGGGTAAAGTTAGGGTCAGGTGAGGTGGTGTGGGTCAGTTTAAGGGTAAAGTTAGGGACAGGTATGGTGGTATGGGTCAGTTTAAGGGTAAAGTTAGGGACAGGTGTGGTGGTGTGGGTCAGTTTAAGGGTAAAGTTAGGGACAGGTGTGGTGGTGTGGGTCAGTTTAAGGGTAAAGTTAGGGTCAGGTGTGGTGGTGTGGGTCAGTTTAAGGGTAAAGTTAGGGACAGGTGTGGTGGTGTGGGTCAGTTTAAGGGTAAAGTTAGGGACAGGTGTGGTGGTGTGGGTAAGTTTAAGAGTAAAGTTAGGGACAGGTGTGGTGGTGTGGGTAAGTTTAAGAGTAAAGTTAGGGACAGGTGTGGTGGTCTGGGTAAGGCTTAGGTATAAGAGATGTGTAATTATAAAAGTAACTTCAGAAATGAATTACAGGTGTAATAACATGCTGGTATTTTTTTAAAATGTAAGCACAATGTAAAAACATGTATGTACACAATAAGTGCATTGCATTAAATGATTAATTACAATATTAGTAGTTAAGGCCACCTAATATAAAGTGGGTCATTATAACATCACAACGACCCTTGTGTGTTATTCAGCTCAACCCCATTGGGAAAAACCAGCAAAAGACAATAGACTAGTAGGTTTTATTGTGCTACCTTATCACATATGCTTCTAAACATATATTACATATCAACCAATGGTGTGAAAAACAGTATCAGTCCCCTGTCAGACAAGTCCAAAAATGTCCAAACTCCTTTAAAACCAGACAACAGACCTCAAAGAGAGAGCTCAAATGAAGGAAAATATGGCATCCATAAGACCCCCTAAATCTCATTACTTGCCTTGAACATTGAACAATGAGAGCTTGTTTTTCTTTATCTTTTTGTTTCATTCAGTAATTCCTTGTATTATATTTCAACTGTCTGCAAAAAGCTTTTGGCACTGAGTGATTACCAGGATCGCGTTTTAGTCAAATGTATTGCGTTCTTTGTTTTTCTTAACTCTCTTTGAGAAATAACATTTGAAGTTATTCAAATGACTCGCATTTTTATCGCTTTGGCATTTTCATGGACACTCGACAATAATGGCGCTATTGTCGGCGAAGCGGGCGGAATTGTCTCTGGCTGACAGACAAACTGCGTAGTTATTGACACACATCATGTAGCGCATGGAAACCGTCACTGTTGACTTTACGCGTCTCGCCAAAGCTCGGGCACGGCGCACGTGCAGAAGCGCACGCGTGAGGTGAGGTGCGTGAAGACTAGCCCAATCAGTCATAGCTCGCTGACAAATCTGTTCATTTTTAGCTTCGAAGGAAACACTTTATTCCGAACAGCCTTTAATTCATTTCTGGGGCTAGTTGTCTGTCCTCGCCTCAATAGTAAGTTCATCTGAGAATTGCTGTATAGACGCACACCTTGATTTCTATCTAGAATAAGCTATTTACATTTTTTTTGTCTGCTGACCTTTTGTTTTTTTTTCTGGGGCATGTTGTGACTCTATATGGGGTAAATTGTCACAGAAATTACAACAGTAACATGAAACAAAACAGCAAAAAAAAAAAAAAAAAAAAATTATCAGACATTGTACAGAAGATTCAAACTGTGTTTTGCCCAATAAATATGAACTGCATTTTATAAAATATTAAACATGTGACATCTTGCCTTGAACCTTAACACACACATCTTTAAACAGCATATTTTGAAATATGTGACCCTGGACAACAAAACCAGTCATAAGGGTCTTATTTATTGAGCTGTCATATTATGCATTTGTTAGGATAGGACAATATTTGGCTGAGATACAGCTATTTGAAAATCTGGAATCTGAGGGTGCAAAAAATCTAAATATTGAAAAAAAAATCACCTTTAAAGTTGTCCAAATGAAGTCCTTAGCAATGCATATTACTACTAATAATACATTTTGATAGATTTACAGTAGAAAATGTACAAAATATCTTCATGGAACATGTTTGCTACTTAATATCCTAATGAATTTCAGCATAAAAGAAAAATCGATCGATTCGAAAATCGAATTTTGAAGTATTGTTGGCTATTGCCACAGATATATACCAGTGTGACTTATGACTTGTTTTGTGGTCCAGAGTCACATATGATTTTTTTGTTTTGTTGAAAATACCTTTATATTAACACTGTACACATGACCCTATTTTGACAGACTTTTAAAAGTGTAGTGGTGACATAGGGGTGAGGTTTACTCAGTTTACTGTTAAACTTTACTATACCAGCCCTCAACAAACATTCTTCATTTGCTGAGTAACGCACACTGCATCTGAGCCCTTTCCCATCTGTGCGTGTGGTACTTTCAGCAGGTGTTTCCAAGTGAAAACACCATCAATGGATTGTGAGTCATGAATGGATTTGTGCCTCACCCCCTACTTACAGATCACCACATCCTCTGCAACGCCATCCGATGAATCAGACGGTCTTATCTACTATTTTCCTTGGCAAAACTGTTTGACAAGAACACTGTGAAAGCACCAGAGATCTCAGCCGCATCCTTTATCAAATCACATCACTGCATACGTCTTTAAAATGCACCAGTGGTTCTGATATTATCAACCTTTAACTTTTTACATGCAAAGCATTTCTCCCCCAAAAACACTGATTGTACATGATGCAGCCTTAAAGGTTTAGTTCACCCAAAAATGAAAATCATCACATAATTTATTCACACTCAAGTGTATATGACTTTCTTCTTTCAGCCGAACACAATCGGAGTTTTGATAAACAATATCCTGGCTCTTCCAGGCTTTAGAATGGGAGTGAATGGCACTTTCGATTTTAAAGCCCCACAAAAAGTGCTTCCATCAATCCATCCATCCATCCATCCATCCATCCATCCATCCATCCATCCATCCATCCATCCATCCATCCATCCATCCATCCATCCATCCATCCATCCATCCATCCATCCATCCATCCATCCATCATAAAAGTACTCCACACGGCTCCAGGGAGTTAATAAAGGCCTTCTGAAGCGAAGCAATGTGTTTGTGTAAGAAAAATATCCATATTTACAACTTTATAAACTATAATCACTGGCTTCCGATAATGGCCGCACCGAGACGGGTAAGAGCGACCACTTACCCGACGCATTACGTAGGATGTAGGAGTAGCGTAAGCACACTAGAGACACTCCTCTTCTCTTATATCCAAATCCTCCAACATTTCTCTTTGACAAATTCTCATTTTAGACTTCTAATTTATGACTGGTGTTTTGTTTTGCTCTATCCTCTGAGCTTCTGCATTCATCAATACGTCAGGTCAGAGGTCACTCTTCCCCCAGAACTAGACTTGCGTATGGCTGTTACCAGAAACCAGTGATTATAGTTTATAAGGTTATAAATATGGATATGTTTCTTAGAGAAATGCACTGCTTCAGAAGGCCTTTATTGGAGCCCAGTGGATTACTTTTATGATGGATGGATGTGCTTTTTTGGGTTTCAAAATCTAGGATACCATCTATCCAATATATATATCTAGGATATAACTCCAATTGTGTTTGACTGAAAGAAGAAAGTCATATACAGGTGCGTAAATTATGAGATAATATTCATTTGTGGGTGAACTAACTCTTTAACTTGCTAAACACTTCTTCAAGAAATGCACTATATTCTCACACTAAATTTAATAGTAATGATGAAAAATACAATCATTGTTGATGAATGGCAGAAAAGGTCTATCTCTTTTCTCTTAGGGCATTCAGTTGTAGCAAACACACAGATTAGGAATAGTCCTGAAACTCAAAGTTCAGTAACAGTAATTTTTCTTCTTTACAGATTCCATTAAATTGGTGGGCTGGATTCCTCCCAAGCTTCTTTTCACCATAAAAAGCTTTTTAAACTATGTTTTTAAAGCCTCTAGTGTTCAAGGGTTTGATTTGTTGATGTGTTTTATGGTAGGTCTGTAGTTTTATTTATTGCGACAACTTTACACATAAATTATTATGAATATTTCAGTCTTCTCAACTTCTAGTGGCCTGCTTCATTTGTCAATTATGTTGACAGCTTTACAAAGAAAACAGAGCAGTCAAAATCAAGCAGATCTTGTGTCTGCTACTATTCTAGTATTCTCTCAGCAACTTATTGCAATTATGGACTTTTGGTCAAAGTGTGATGGCAAACTGTGATTGATTTCACACCTACTGTATGCCTGTGTGTTATTAACTGAGCAACTACAGAACATCAAAACTCATTATGTAATTTTGTGCTATAGCTTTTAGGTTATCAACAAGGTGAAGAAAGCATTATGACAAACAGGATGGAGTATAGGGTCTTTTCCTAATCCCCTAAAGGTCCATTTTCCCGGGCTGCGTCTACTCCAAATTGTATGCCCTTCATTCGCTAACTTCCCTCCGTCCTATTCACTCGGATGCTCACTGTCACGTCGCATGAGTGCACTACTGGCAGAACTCGTGGATAAGGTTTAAATGAAACGCAAAGCCCTTGATCAATTCACTATGGAGCTGATTTGTTATTTAAACCCTTCCATTCTATATATGCATAAAAGGTATTGGAGAAAATATATAAAATCCTATAGGTATATGAACTGGGGAAAAAAATCAATAGTATGAAGTTTGACTGTAACATAAGGTAGCCAAAATTATTATGTGATTAAATCTCAATATAATTAATATATTATACACTATTATGTGATTCATTCTTAAAATAATGAATATATTGTACAGTTAAGCATGATCTGCTGTGACGTCACAATCGAGATGAATTGTGGGATATAGAGCTGCTTGAAGTGTATCGGAGTAGGCTCGCTTCCTCTGTCAAAATCGAGGGGACGAGGGTCTGTCCACATAAACTTCCCTGGCTCACTTGACAAAGTGGAACTCTGTCAAAATGGCGGCGGGGAAGCGCTTAGGGAAGTTTGTGAGTGTATGCTCACAACGCACCCCATGTTGCATTCACATGAACAGTAGGACCTCTGAAGTGACATAAGCCAGCTGAAAGTGACATAACCCAGACAGCAGCATAGTGTCGCCGATCCGGGCCACATCTGGTACATGTAGATACATGTTTGGCCCTTCATTTTGTGTTTATACTGCTATTTAAAAATGGTGGGTGCCAGTGTTTCATATGGCATGTGTTTGGCTACATCACTGATAGTTCCTATTGTGCTGGGTTAGACCCAGCTCTGAAGTAGGAGCTAATTTAGTCCCCCCAAAAGGCATTCCTATAACTAAAATGGTTCCCAGCCCCTACAGTACGGACGTGCCAAAAAGCGAACTATGTAAAAGGTGTGAAAGCTTCTTATGATAACAGGGGTGCCAATCCAGTCCCACTTCACCTCAGTCAATCAGTGCCTCACTGCATGTATGCACTAGACCTGCCAAAGCATGAGGAAATGACTTTTAGATTACATTAGTGCTTGCTGTTCTCATACGAGGGACCTGTAGTTCTGAAAGACCACATTTTGGGGCAACCATATGTTATCCAGAGCTTGCATAATGATGCAGGTATAAAGTCAAACTAGGTTTGAGTAATTGCAAACTTTTTAGTCTTTCAGAAACATGTTTGCATGCTGCAGTTCCAGGAGTTGCATTTCACATTTATTCACCAGGGAGCTCTTTTATAAAGTGGGGTGATCTCTGGACTGAATGCTACCATATTTCTTGAGTGCTTTCTGACTGTTACTATAGATATTCATTCTGTGCAAATGTTGGAAGACAAATTCACCCCAGCAAAAATGAAGAAAATGGTATTATAAAATCCAATTTTCTGCAAGAGTGACTCACGCAGTGTTTAGATTGTGGCAAGGATTTCAATCCAGCTGTTCTGGGAAAGTTATCAGAATTATTATTATCATTAAAATGGATCCCTAGGGGCACATTCAACAATTTGAGGAAAAATAAAAAAGAACACAAAATATTTTTTCGACGTATTTTTACCTTTGAGAGCACTCTTTGGATGTTCTCAGAACAACAACAAAACTATTCTCCACTTTTTGTATTCTTGTCTCGATTTGATTTTTTAGAACGTAGCCAGCACATGGAAAGACGAGGATAAATGATGTGTAGCAATGTGTTTCTCGCCCTAGATTTGGCATCTTCAACCAGCAACGGATTTTTCGGTCATGGTTTTAATGCATTACGCCATGTCATTTATTTAGTGCAAAACATCCAATCCAGACTGTACCTTTTCTTTCATTTGAGGGAGTACCCAACAAGACCTAAAGATTAAACAGCTGCGCTCACATATGGACTAAATTCGTCTTTGGCTAGTTACAGAGGTAAGTCAAATTCAGGTGGTCTTGCACCACAAATGAATGCAACCCTGGGGAATAGTGATATATCAGGCAAATGAAGTCTCCTCCTACGAGTGGTTAATCAGGGACGTGTTACTATGAGAAATAGAAACATCTGGATGTAGGACATGAGGAATTGTAAACCTTTTGTCATTGTGAAGTCACTAATCTGCTGCACTCCTAAGAGTGTGTATGTGGGAAAGAAACAACTGTTTAGATGTGTGTATACTGGGCAAGGGTTCAAAGACAGGGCACGATGGCAACCAAAAGTGAGCATTCTGCTTTGGCCTGATACCACACATGGCATATTTGCATTGCTTTGCATGAAAGCAGTTTAACTGATTCTAAGATTACTCTGCATTTGCATCCTGTCCTTTCTGCCAAGAGGTCAGCTTCAAACCTGCACTTGCTCCTACGGCATTTTGGGACTTGTATGTCCATGAATTTCAAGCTCTGGTTTCTGCTTGAATGAATGGTTGAGTAATTAAACAGATATAGGCTAACCGCTTTTTTGTTTCAAAATGCTAAAGTTCTCACGGTTTTCTTCTGGCAGGATCATTTTATTTAGCAAAATATCTTGTCATTCACGGATGCATCCAGATTGCTATTGCATATGTTTGGTCTTAGATGCAACTGCCCTCATGTTTTGCCACAGGACAGCAAATGCGAGTAAATTTGCAGGACTGCGATATTAAGAGTGTTACAGTGGGAAAGTGAATAGCACATAACAGGCACATACCAAGATATATATCGGTAGAATATGTGCAGTGTTGCCAAGTCCGTGGTTTTCCTGTGGAATTGGGTCACTTTTAAGTAGTTTTTTTCTGCGGGTTGAAATCATGGACTGTATAAAACAATGGATGTAGTGTCGGTTTCTTTTCCCATAAGTGGGCGGAGCCGGACGGCCATCTTGGCATTGCATCACTCCCTGATAATTGAAAATGAACAAAGAGGCGGGATGTGGGTGGAGCAGACAAACGGCTATAGTGACAGCAGTGGCAATCCACCTGTCACTCAAGTGGCCACCGCCTAATTATCCAGAACTTTAACTCTTAAATTAAATTCCAACCCCCCCACCACAGTTGTCATAAAGGGCAAAATTAGCTGTATGGACCAAAACCACATTTTGTACCAGGCTGCATAATTTTTTTTGCTGTAAAGTTGCCATTTTGCCATTTATCCAGCAGCCATATCACCCTGCAGTCCAGACTGGTTTCCCACTGAAGCTAAGCGGGCTGAGCCTGGCCAGTACCTGGATGGGAGACCAACTCGGAAAACCAGGTAGCTGCTGGTAGAGGTGTTAGTGAGGCCAGCAGGGAGTGCTCACCCTGTGGTCTGTGTGGGTCCTAACACCCCAGTATAGTGATGGGGACACTGTACTGTCAAAGAGCACCGTCCTTCGGATAAGACGTTAAACCGAGGTCCCGACTCTCTGTGGTCGTTAAAAATCCCAGGATGTTCTTCGATAAAGAGTTGGGGTGTAACCCCGGCATCCTGGCCAAATTTGCCCATTGGCCTCTGTCCATCATGGCCTCCTAATCATCCCCCTCTCCTGATTGGCTTCATCACTCGGTCTCCTCTCCACCAATCAGCTGGTGTGTGGTGAGCGTTCTGGCGCAATATGGCTGCCATCGCATCATCCAGGTGGTGCTGGACATTGGTGGTGGTTGAGGAGATTCCCCCTTCAATGTAAAGTGCTTTGAGTGCCTTGAAAAGTGCTATATAAATCGAACACATTATTAATTATTATTATTATTATTACATGGGGGCTCCCTTTTGGAGCCTGTCTCTAGCGGCCAGTCAATGAATTGCAGTTTAAGTCACTTCCGTGTTGGATTCAAGAGAGAGAACTGAAGGTCGCTGCTTGGTTGAAATCCACAACGATGCCATTTTCAAATTTCTCAACTTGGGAACACATTTTCACAGGCCTCGGGCCCTGATTACACTAGTTTTGATTTTAAAATGTATAACTTTTGCTATGGTTGCACCTGCTGCCACACACTGATCCAGAGTTTTCAACCCTCAAAAACGGAGAGTCTTCGAAACGCTGCGGACCCCGATTTAGTTTGAAAACTTCAGGGGTTGTGTTTCAGTCTAAACGGACCAAAACGGAGGCTGCATCCAAAATCGCAAACTTTTTATATTTTAGTATTTTTTATTAGTATTAGTATTAGTATTTGGTTTGAATAAGCATCTACTGCTAAAATGTATGTTCTGTATAGTATGAATGTATCTTGTCGCATCACTGTCCTTCATAAATCCTCTCCCGTGGCCTCATGGTATAGTAAAGTGTCCATCGTATACACATTTCAGAATCTCACCGGAAGTAGTCGGTCATCTAGTATTTTTTGCCCGCTCTTTAATGAGTACTGTGAATTCAGACATACTTCTTTTGTCACATATTGTTTTACTCCACTATATAGTAGAGAAGTGTGTGATTTCGGATGCACCCGGAGAATTTTGAAAATGGCCATATTACATGACCAGAAGGCCAGATACAAGACCAGAGTCGTCTCTCTCAACGGCTCTGGAACAGACCAGCATCGACAACCGTGTAAACAGTAACATGGAGACGGAACTGCATGCTTTGCTGACTTTGTTGTCCTTTTTAAGCAGCCATTACAGTTAAACTCTGCGTCTTATAATGCAGCAGCTGCCTACATGCACAGGAGACAAGCTATTATTAGAGCAACGGGCAACAATGGGCAACTGTTTGCACTCCTGAACAGTTTTGAATTGAATTGTTAGTGATTTTAGAGTAAATAACTGACATGCATAAATAAAGTTAATTGAAATCGCCAAATAAAGTACAAAGCAAATTCTTGACTAAACAAAAAGTTTTATTTAACATACCATTGTACTTACAATTGAATTAAAGACAAAAAATACTTGCTTACTTTTTTTCACATGCTTTCAGTAAATATGTAAATTTAGGTACATTTTTCAATCCAAATACTTATAACTTAAGATCATCATTCCAACTAAGCATCCAAACCTTTTGGTTTTGTTGCAAACCAACTGCAGTGTCCTAATGTACTCATCCTAAAGCCCTCATCTCAAAGGTTCATTTGGTAAGGTGTCTATCATCAGACTGAGCCTATTTGTGCTCCGCAGTTCCTGTGCTGTCCACTAGAGGGTCTTTGTGGAATGTGCATTGATAACCTACAGGTAAAGGATGCTCAGCTAGCCTGCATTACAAGTCCTTTTGTGGCTTGTCAGTTTAGTGAAACTCTTATTTAGTATACTTTAAATAATAATAATAATAATATTTTAAGAAAAGTTTACTTGCCAGAAAGGCAGCAATTCCATTTATATCCAAATGACCAACTTCAGGTCTTTCAGGTTTTCCAGCAGACGTCTATAGGAACGTTGGCCCAAAGAAAGTCAAAATCCAGAGGTTGCCAACAGCATTAAATCTTCAGTGTTGACTTTTAGGTCAATAAAGTAAGAAGCAGGTCGGGAATGTGCGAATGGAGGTTTAATAGTCTATATATTTCCATAAAACAAGCGCTGCATGAATCATTTAGTGTAAGTATATTACAGTGTGCTGGGGCATATCATTGCATTTTTGGCCTGGCAAAGAGGTTGGCTCATTTATGACGGAGATATATTCATTTCTGCATGCAGTGCCTTATAATGACTGCTTTCCCCCATATTTACATTAAAGTGTTGTGCTTTTCAGTGTATTCATGACAGAATCACGAAAATGATTTCTCAAGTGAGAATACATGAAGGAAAAAATGTTGGAAAATGGCAATTGCAAACTCTGGATGCAAAAATATCCAAAATATAATGAATATATAATGAATATCATTTTCTTTAAAGTTTGTTATTTTAGATCTTTTAAGGTGTTACCTTTGCAATGGCAATGATTTATGTAATTGCATATAACATCACAAAGAAAAGTTTATTAAGCAATTTTGTCATACTAAATTCATGTTAATGGACACACACACACACACACACACACACACACACACACACACACACACACACACACACACACACACACACACACACACACACACACACACGCCAGGCACAACATTATGACCACCTATAGGTAAAGTGAATAACATTGATTATCTCTTCATCACGACACCTGTAAGTGGGTGGGATATATTATATTATTGTCCTCAAAGTTACTGTGCAAGTGTAAGGATTTTAACAAGTTTGACAAGGGTCTGTATCTATCAAAAGTGGTCTAAGGAAGGAACAGTGGAAAACCGGCCACAGGGTCATGGGTGGCCAAGGCTCATTGATGCGGGTGGGGAGCGAAGGCTGGCCTGTGTGGTCCAATCAAACAGACGAGCTACTGGAGCTCAGATTGCTCAAGAAGTTAATGTTGGTTCTGATAGAAATGTGTCAGAATACACAGTGCATCGCAGTTTTTTGCTTTTGGGGCTACATAGCCAAAGACCAGTCAGGGTACCCATACTGACCCCTGTCCACCACCGAAAGAGCGAACTGCACGTGAGCATCAGAACTGGACCACGGAGGAATGGAAGAAGGTGGCCTGGTCTGATGACTCACATTTTCTTTTACATCTCGTGGAGGGCAGTGTGTGTGTGCATAGCTTACCTGGGGAACACATGGCACCAGGACCACTATGGGAAGAAGGCAAGAGGCAGTGTGAAGCTTTGGGCAATGTTCTGCTGGGAAACCTTGGGTCCTCCATCCATGTGGATGCTGCACATTGGTGGTGGTTGAGGATATTCCCACTTTAATGTAAAGCACTTTGAGTGCCTAGAAAAGCGCTATATAAATGTAACAAATTATTATTAATTATTATTAATTATGTGGATGTTACTTAGACACGTACCCCCTACCTAAGCATTGTTGCAGACCATCTACACAAATTCATGTAAACGGTATTCCCTGGTGGCTGTGGCTCCTGTGGCAATGCTCCTACCACAAAGCTTCTATTGCTCTCCTCATTTGTAAGTCGCTTTAGATAGAAGCGTCTGCTGAATGACTGAATGCAAATGTAAAGCAAAAATGGTTCAGGAATGGTTTAAGGGTCACAACAACAAGTTTGAGGTGTTGACTTGGCCTCCAAATTCCCCAGATCTCAATCCAATTGAGCAACTGTGGGATGTGCTGAAGAAACAAATCTGATCTATGGAGGCCCCACCTGGCAACTTACAGGACTTAAAGGATATGTTGCTAACATATTGGTGCCAGATACCACAGCACACCTTCAGGGGTCTAGTGGATTCAATGCCTCGACTGATCAGAGCTGTTTTGGAAACAAAAGAGGGACCAACACAATATTAGTTCATAATGTTATGCCTATATATATATATATGTATATATATATATATATATATATATATATATATATATATATATATATATATATATATATATATATATATATATATATATATATACATATATATATGCTTTTAAAACTATGTTTAGTTACTGAAGTAAGAAAAGGTGCAGCGCTTAAGCCTGCGTGCATCACACCAAAGCAAAGTTTACACTGGATTTAACTAGTTGAGTTAGTATTATTATATGCCACATGCTCATTTGACGTCTCAAAGATGAGTAAATGTGCTACAGACGTCACCCCATGACACATCACGCATAGTTATCAAAACAGAAACGTGATGTATACAAATATTACAGTGAACGTGAAACTGTTGTGGTTTTATTTACATGGCCACAGTCGGATCTGTACAGGACTGCACCAAGCAGCCAGCACCCCAACCCTCTTTTCCAAACTTGTTTTGGACCATTCAGTATTTACACATTTACCACTGTAATTCAGTCAGCTCCACTCCCAAGGCCACACTCACGGGATGATGTCCAAACAAGCCATTCTGCTGTCTTCTATCAAGGAAAATCTAAAGAAAAACAAACGATGTTCACATGATTTACTCTCGCTTTGTGAAACATTACAAATGAGAGAAAAACAAACTTGTATGTTTTACTAAAGGCCTATATGGGTGGGACAAGTTTTCCTGGAGGGATGTTAGTGAAATTTCTGTTTCACAGATGTGCTCTGCGATTTTAATTGCACCTGAATCTACCAAATCTTTGTTCCCGAGCACTTTTTATGGGCACACTCAATTGTCCTCTGTTATACCTGATTTAAATACGAATGTCTATGACTGCTGATGTTTTATTATCCCAATGCTTCTCCTCATGTGTTTTTAGACTAACTTGAGTGCAGTAAATTTCCACATGCTCCACCTTTCAATATTCAAAATGGTATCCGAGGAAAAAGTAGGCTAATTTTAATATCACTGTCTGGAAGGGCTGTCTAAAACATTTTTGGAATTGACTCCGATTTCTGGTTCTGGAATCGATTTCTCACTGTTCTTTTCAAAAACAATTTTGAATAATTGTTCAATCCTATTGCGGTCTCAAAACTCTAGCCAATTAATAATACATAGAATATTAAAATCAACTGCAGGTGGTCGATCCTTTTCCTATTTAGCACCTTAACTTCAGAACAGTCTTCCTAGCATTTTACGGGAATCAGACACACTCTGTCATTTTACATCTACACTAAAAACACATCTCTTTAACCTGGCATGCACACATTATCAATTTTTTATAATTCAAATCATGTAAAATGATTGTTAGGCTGCATAAATTAGGTCAGCCAGAAGTAGGAACACTTCCTAGTTTCATGCTTTGAGAAAAATCTGTATGGTCTCTATGAAACACATATTTGTGAGTCATATGCCATTAGACATAAAAGATCCATGAATGAAGCTGTGACAACAAACCTCATAAAGTGAATGAAAGGTAATCTTATTTCACAAATATGGATTTATATGATGTTTTATCAACAAAGTTCAGGAGAAACATGTTCAAATGATCTATTGAATCAACATGAGAGGAGGCCTATATTCAAAGCAGACTCACCTTTGATTCTCAACGTTTTTTTGCATCCCTCCATCTCCCCAAATCCTTGGCTGGTTTCTATCCCAGCCAGTGATATGGTGAGAGAACTCTGGGCTCGGACCAAATTCAGAGTTCTGAGCCCTTGCATCAGACAACACGCCAAATGTGAATACTCTTTTACTCTACTCCATCTGGGGCCGTATTCACAAAACATTTTATCTTAGCACTAAGAGTTCTCCTAAATAACAGTAAAAGTTCTTAGTTATGAGTTTTCTCTTAAAACCTATTCACAAGGCTGTTAAGAGCAACTTTTACTAAGGAATAGAGAGAAGTCTTAAGCTAAGAGTAAGGGCGGGGTTGACCTCGTTGCTATGAACGATGTCATCACGCTTACTAACTATGACTACTGTGAATGGCTGATAGGGAAAGGATCTTAATTATAAGATTTAATTATATAAATATTGTGTTGAACAAGGTTTAATGTTGCTATATTCAAATAAAGTGTTTAAAATAAGATTTTTTTCTATATTTAAAGAAAGATTTTATATTCAAATAATAAAGATATTAAAAAGTAGGCTAAGTGTTACTAATTAAGTGTTACTAATTAAGTGTTAAGCTAAGTGTTACTAATTAATTAGTCTCGAGAGATTGCAGAATTCCAGCAAAAATTGTTTTATAAATATAGGCAGCATTGGTCCCCATGGACATCGCTGTTCCGAACTTGAGACGGACTTGATAAAAGTGTGTAATTTTCTCACTCAAACCACTGCCACTTACTGCTGCTTCTGCTTTTACAGGGAAACGCTGCTCATAACTCAGTCAGGGGCTGGAGCCATCACTGCATGCTGGTAAGGGGCTGGATCCATCACTGCATGCTGGTCAGGGGCTGGAGTCATAACTGCATGCTGGTCAGGGACTGGAGCCATCCCTGCATGCTGGTCAGGGGCTGGAGTCATCACTGCATGCTGGTCAGGGACTGGAGCCATCACTGCATGCTGGTCAGAGGCTGGAGTCATCACTGTAAGCTGGTCAGGGGCTGGAGTAATCACTGCATGCTGGTCAGGGGCTGAAGCCATCACTGCATGCTGGTCAGGGACTGGAGTCATCACTACATGCTGGTCAGGAGCTGGAGCCATCACTGTATGCTGGTTAGGGGCTGGAGTCATCACTGCATGCTGGTCAGGGGCTGGAATCATCACTGTAAGCTGGTCAGGGGCAAGAGTCATCACTGTAAGCTGGTCACGGGCTGGAGTCATCACTGTAAGCTGGTCAGGGGCTGGAGCCTTCTCTGGATGCTGATCAGGGGCTGGAGCCATCACTGTAAGCTGGTCAGGGGCTGGAGCCCTCTCTGGATGCTGATCAGGGGCTGGAGCCATCACTGTAAGCTGGTCAGGGGCTGGAGCCACCACTTTAAGCTGGTCAGAGGGCTGGAGCCATCAATGGATGCTGGTCAGGGGCTGGAGCCCTCTCTGGATGCTGGTCAGGGCCTGGAGCCCTCATTGGATGCTGGTCAGTGGCTGGAGCCATCTCTGGATGCTGGTCAGGGGCTGGAGCCCACTCTGGACGCTGGTAAGTGGCTAGAGCCATCTTTGGATGCTGGTCAGGGGCTGGAGTCATCACTGCATGCTGGTCAGGGGCTGGAGTCATCACTGTAAGCTGGTCAGGGGCTGGAGCCATCACTGCATGCTGGTCAGGGGCTGAAGTCATCACTGCATGCTGGTCAGGGGCTGGAGTCATCACTGCATGCTGGTCAGGGGCTGGAGTCATCACTGCATGCTGGTCAGGGGCTGGAGTCATCACTGCATGCTGGTCAGGGGCTGGAGTCATCACTGTAAGCTGGTCAGCGGCTGGAGTCATCACTGTAAGCTGGTCAGGGGCTGGAGCCCTCTCTGGATGCTGATCAGGGGCTGGAGCCATCACTGTAAGCTGGTCAGGGGCTGAAGCCCTCTCTGGATGCTGGTCAGGGGCTGGAGCCCTCTCTGGACGCTGGTCAGTGGCTGGAGCCATCTCTGGATGCTGGTCAGGGCCTGAAGCCCTCACTGGACGCTGGTCAGGGGCTGGAGCCATCTCTGGATGCTGATCAGGGCCTGGAGCCATCACTGTAAGCTGGTCAGGGGCTGGAGCCCACTCTGGACGCTGGTCAGTGGCTGGAGCCATCACTGCATGCTGGTCAGGGGCTGGAGTCATCACTGCATGCTGGTCAGGGGCTGGAGCCATCACTGGACGCTGGTCAGGGGCTGGAGTCATCACTGCATGCTGGTCAGGGGCTGGAGTCATCACTGTAAGCTGGTCAGGGGCAAGAGTCATCACTGTAAGCTGGTCACGGGCTGGAGTCATCACTGTAAGCTGGTCAGGGGCTGGAGCCTTCTCTGGATGCTGGTCAGGGGCTGAAGCCCTCTCTGGATGCTGATCAGGGGCTGGAGCCATCACTGTAAGCTGGTCAGGGGCTGGGGCCCTATATGAACACTGGTCAGTGGATGGAGCCATCTCTGGATGCTGGTCAGGGGCTGGAGCCCTCTCTGGACGCTGGTCAGTGGCTGGAACCATCTCTGCATGCTGGTCAGTGGCTGGAGCCATCTCTGGATGATGGTCAGGGCCTGGAGCCCTCACTTGACGCTGGTTAGGGCCTGGAGCCCTCACTGGACACTGGTCAGGGGCTGGAGCCATCTCTGGATGCTGATCAGGGCCTGGAGCCAACACTATAAGCTGGTCAGGGGCTAGAATCATCACTGCATGCTGGTCAATGGCTGGAGCCATCACTGCATGCTGGTCAGGGGCTGGAGATATCACTGCATGCTGGTCAGGGGCTGGAGTCATCACTGCATGCTGGTCAGGGGCTGGAGTCATCACTGCATGCTGCTCAGGGGCTGGAGCCATCACTGCATGCTGGTCAGGGGCTGAAGTCATCACTGCATGCTGGTCAGGGGCTGGAGTAATCACTGTAACTGGTCAGGGGCTGAAGTCATCACTGCTTGCTGGTCAGGGGCTGGAGTAATCACTGTAAGCTGGTCAGGGGCTGGAGTCATCACCGTAAGCTGGTCAGGGGCTGGAGCCATCACTGCATGCTGGTCAGGGGCTGGAGTTATCACTGCATGCTGGTCAGGGGCTGGAGTCATCACTGCATGCTGGTCAGGGGCCGGAGCCCACTCTGGACGCTGGTCAGTGGCTGGAGCCATCACTACATGCTGGTCAGGGGCTGAAGTCATCACTGCATGCTGTTCAGTGGCTAGAGCCCTCTCTGGACGCTGGTCAGTGGCTGGAACCCACTCTGGATGATGGTCAGTGCCTGGAACCAACACTAAAAAGCTGGTCAGGGGCTGTAGTCATCACTGCATGCTGGTCAATTGCTTGAGCCATCACTGCATGCTGGTCAGGGGCTGGAGCCATCACTGCATGCTGGTCAGGGGCTGGAGCCATCACTGCATGCTGGTCAGGGGCTGGAGTCATCACTGTAAGCTGGTCATGGGCTGGAGTCATCACTGCATGCTCGTCAGGGGCTGAAGTCATCACTACATGCTGGTCAGGGGCTGGAGCCCTCTCTGGACGCTGGTCAGTGGCTGGAGCCATCTCTGGATGCTGGTCAGGGCCTGGAGCCCTCACTGGACGCTGGTCAGGGGCTGGAGCCATCTCTGGATGCTGATCAGGGCCTGGAGCCAACACTATAAGCTAGTCAGGGGCTGGAGTCATCACTGCATGCTGGTCAATGGCTGGAGCCATCACTGGATGGTGGTCAGGGGCTGGAGCCATCACTGCATGCTGGTCAGGGGCCGGAGCCCACTCTGGACGCTGGTCAGTGGCTGGAGCCATCAATACATGCTGGTCAGGGGCTGAAGTCATCACTGCATGCTGGTCAGGGGCTGGAGTCATCACTGCATGCTGGTCAGGGGCTGGAGCCATCACTGCATGCTGGTCAGGGGCTGGAGCCATCACTGCATGCTGGTCAGGGGCTGGAGTCATCACTGCATGCTGATCAGGGGCTATAGTCATCACTGTAAGCTGGTCAGGGGCTTGTGCCCTCTCTGGATGCTGATCAGGGGCTGGAGCCATCACTGTAAGCTGGTCAGGGCCTGGAGCCCTATATGGACACTGGTCAGTGGCTGGAGTCATCACTGCATGCTGGTCAATGGCTGGAGCCATCACTGCATGCTGGTCAGGGGCTGGAGCCATCACTGCATGCTGGTCAGGGGCTGGAGCCATCACTGGACGCTGGTCAGGGGCTGGAGTCATCACTGCATGCTGGTCAGGGGCTGGAGTCATCACTGTAAGCTGGTCAGGGGCAAGAGTCATCACTGTAAGCTGGTCACGGGCTGGAGTCCTCACTGTAAGCTGGTCAGGGGCTGGAGCCTTCTCTGGATGCTGGTCAGGGGCTGAAGCCCTCTCTGGATGCTGATCAGGGGCTGGAGCCATCACTGTAAGCTGGTCAGGGGCTGGAGCCCTATATGAACACTGGTCAGTGGATGGAGCCATCTCTGGATGCTGGTCAGGGGCTGGAGCCCTCTCTGGACGCTGGTCAGTGGCTGGAACCATTTCTGCATGCTGGTCAGTGGCTGGAGCCATCTCTGGATGATGGTCAGGGCCTGGAGCCCTCACTTGACGCTGGTTAGGGCCTGGAGCCTTCACTGGACACTGGTCAGGGGCTGGAGCCATCTCTGGATGCTGATCAGGGCCTGGAGCCAACACTATAAGCTGGTCAGGGGCTAGAATCATCACTGCATGCTGGTCAATGGCTGGAGCCATCACTGCATGCTGGTCAGGGGCTGGAGATATCACTGCATGCTGGTCAGGGGCTGGAGTCATCACTGCATGCTGGTCAGGGGCTGGAGTCATCACTGCATGCTGGTCAGGGACTGGAGCCATCACTGCATGCTGGTCAGGGGCTGAAGTCATCACTGCATGCTGGTCAGGGGCTGGAGTAATCACTGTAACTGGTCAGGGGCTGAAGTCATCACTGCTTGCTGGTCAGGGGCTGGAGTAATCACTGTAAGCTGGTCAGGGGCTGGAGTCATCACCGTAAGCTGGTCAGGGGCTGGAGCCATCACTGCATGCTGGTCAGGGGCTGGAGTTATCACTGCATGCTGGTCAGGGGCTGGAGTCATCACTGTAAGCTGGTCAGGGGCTGGAGCCATCACTGCATGCTGGTCAATTGCTTGAGCCATCACTGCATGCTGGTCAGGGGCTGGAGCCATCACTGCATGCTGGTCAGGGGCTGGAGCCATCACTGCATGCTGGTCAGGGGCTGGAGTCATCACTGTAAGCTGGTCATGGGCTGGAGTCATCACTGCATGCTCGTCAGGGGCTGAAGTCATCACTACATGCTGGTCAGGGGCTGGAGCCCTCTCTGGACGCTGGTCAGTGGCTGGAGCCATCTCTGGATGCTGGTCAGGGCCTGGAGCCCTCACTGGACGCTGGTCAGGGGCTGGAGCCATCTCTGGATGCTGATCAGGGCCTGGAGCCAACACTATAAGCTGGTCAGGGGCTGGAGTCATCACTGCATGCTGGTCAATGGCTGGAGCCATCACTGGATGCTGGTCAGGGGCTGGAGCCATCACTGCATGCTGGTCAGGGGCCGGAGCCCACGCTGGATGCTGGTCAGTGGCTGGAGCCATCACTACATGCTGGTCAGGGGCTGGAGTCATCACTGCATGCTGGTCAGGGGCTGGAGCCATCACTGCATGCTGGTCAGGGGCTGGAGCCATCACTGCATGCTGGTCAGGGGCTGGAGTCATCACTGCATGCTGATCAGGGGCTATAGTCATCACTGTAAGCTGGTCAGGGGCTTGTGCCCTCTCTGGATGCTGATCAGGGGCTGGAGCCATCACTGTAAGCTGGTCAGGGCCTGGAGCCCTATATGGACACTGGTCAGTGGCTGGAGTCATCACTGCATGCTGGTCAATGGCTGGAGCCATCACTGCATGCTGGTCAGGGGCTGGAGCCATCACTGCATGCTGGTCAGGGGCTGGAGCCATCACTGGACGCTGGTCAAGGGCTGGAGTCATCACTGCATGCTGGTCAATGGCTGGAGCCATCACTGCATGCTGGTCAGGGGCTGGAGCCATCACTGCATGCTGGTCAGGGGCTGGAGTCATCACTGCATGCGGGTCAGGGGCTGGAGCCATCACTGCATGCTGGTCAGGGGCTGAAGCCATCACTGCATGCTGGTCAGTGGCTGGAGCCATCTCTGGATGTGATCAGGGCCTGGAACCAACACTAAAAAGCTGGTCAGGGGCTGGAGTCATCACTGCATGCTGGTCAAATGCTGGAGCCATCACTGCATGCTGGTCATGGGCTGGAGCCATCACTGCATGCTGGTCAGGGGCTGGAGTCATCACTGTAAGCTGGTCAGGGGCTGGAGCCATCACTGCATGCTGGTCAGGGGTTGGAGTCCTCACTGCATGCTGGTCATGGGCTGGAGTCATCACTGCATGCTAGTCAGGGGCTGAAGTCATCACTGCATGCTGGTCAGGGGCTGGAGCCATCACTGCATGCTGGTCAGGGGCTGGAGTCATCACTGTAAGCTGGTCAGGGGCTGGAGTCATCACTGTAAGCTGGTCAGGGGCTGGAGTCATCACTGAATGCTGGTCAGGGGCTGGAGCCATCACTGCATGCTGGTCAGGGGCTGGAGCCCTCTCTGGATGCTGATCATGGGCTGGAGCCATCACTGTAAGCTGGTCAGGGGCTGGAGCCCTCTCGGGATGCTGGTCAGGGGCTGGAGCCCTCTCTGGATGCTGGTCAGGGGCTGGAGCCCTCTCTGGATGCTGATCAGGGGCTGGAGCCATCACTGTAAGCTGGTCAGGGGCTGGAGCCCTTTCTGGATGCTGGTCAGGGCCTGGAGCCCTCACTGGAAGCTCTTCAGTGGCTGGAGCCATCTCTGTATACTGATCAGGGCCTGGAGCCATCTCTGGACACTGATCAGGGCCTGGAGCCAACACTATAAGCTGGTCAGGGGCAGGAGCCATCGCTGTAAGCTGGTCAGGGGCTGGAGCCAACACTATAAGCTTGTCAGGGGCTGGAGCCATCTCTGTAAGCTGGTCAGGTTCTGGAGCCATCACTGGATGCTGGTCAGGGGCTGGAGCCATCACTGGATGCTGGTCAGGGGCTGGAGCCATCACTGAATGCTGGTCAGGGGCTGGAGCCCTCTCTGGATGCTGGTCAGGGGCTGGAGCCATCACTGACACTAGTCAGGGGCTGGAGCCATCACTGCATGCTGGTCAGGGGCTGGAGTCATCACTGTAAGCTGGTCAGGGTCTGGAGTCATCACTCTAAGCTGGTCAGGGTCTGGAGTCATCACTGAATGCTGGTCAGGGGCTGGAGCCATCACTGCATGCTGGTCAGGGGCTGGAGCCCTCTCTGGATGCTGATCATGGGCTGGAGCCATCATTGTAAGCTGGTCAGGGGCTGGAGCCCTTTCTGGATGCTGGTCAGGGCCTGGAGCCCTCACTGGAAGCTCTTCAGTGGCTGGAGCCATCTCTGTATACTGAACAGGGCCTGGAGCCATCTCTGGATACTGATCAGGGCCTGGAGCCAACACTATAAGCTGGTCAGGGGCAGGAGCCATCGCTGTAAGCTGGTCAGGGGCTGGAGCCAACACTATAAGCTTGTCAGGGGCTGGAGCCATCTCTGTAAGCTGGTCAGGGGCTGGAGCCATCACTGAATGCTGGTCATGGGCTGGAGCCCTCTCTGGATGCTGGTCAGGGGCTGGAGCCATCACTGACACTAGTCAGGGGCTGGAGCCATCTCTGGATGCTTGTCAGGGGCTGGAGCCATCACTGACGCTAGTCAGGGGCTGGAGCCATCACTGGATGCTGGTCAGGGGCTGGAGCCATCACTGAATGCTGGTCATGGGCTGGAGCCCTCTCTGGATGCTGGTCAGGGGCTGGAGCCCTCTCTGGATGCTGGTCAGGGGCTGGAGCCATCTCTGGATGCTTGTCAGGGGCTGGAGCCATCTCTGGATGCTGGTCAGGGGCTGGAGCCATCTCTAGATGCTGGTCAGGGGCTGGAGCCATCTCTGGATGCTGGTTAGGGGCTGGAGCTATCACTGTACACTGGTCAGGGGCTTGGAGCCATCACTGGATGCTGGTCAGGGGCTGGAGCCATCACTGTACACTGGTCAGGGGCTGGAGCCATCACTGGATGCTGGTCAGGGGCTGGACATCAGTGTGCGCTGGGCATGGGCTGGAGCCATCACTGGACGCTGGTCAGGGGCTGGAGCCATCACTGGACGCTGGTCAGGGGCTGGAGCCATGTCTAGATGCTGGTCAGGGGCTGGAGCCATCTCTGGATGCTGGTCAGGGGCTGGACAGGAGACGTCACTGGAGCGGCGGCCATCTTTGGGATAAGATTCTGGAGTGGGGGCCATTGCAGGAACAAATCCTGACATAATTGTTGAGGTATGGAAACTGTCTGGTGTGGAGGTTACTCTGGTAATCCACAGTAAATGACGAGCCACTCCAGTCTCCGGGGAGTTGCTTTTGGGCATCAAGTACTTCAAAAAGTCATTAAGTCCATTAAGAAAAATCAGGGCCTCTTCAGGGCCACACTATTGGGACTATCGACTAAATGAAACTAGGGAAACACATGACATGATCTGATGATAGGAAGGGAATGACCTGTCAAGACCAAGAACATGAAACATTACTTAAATAAAAAAAAAAAGAAATTCATAATTTTATTCAATAAGGATGCATTAATTTATGGAAGCTTGTTTCTGCCACAGAATAATAATAATAATAATAATAATAATAATAATAATAATAATAATAATAATAATAATAATAATAATAATAATAATTGTGACTATTTTACAAAAAAATAAATAAATTCTTGCCTTGCAATTGTGCGATATAAAGATGTTGTTGGATAACTGTGTGATAGTGTGCCCTATCATGTGATATATAAACTCGCAATTCTGAAAGTCTTTTTTCCCTTACATATGGACTTTATAACTTGTAATTGCAAGTTTTTATCTTACAATTGTGATAAAAGGTTATAAGAAGATATAAACTGTGAATTGTGAGTTATAAAGTCAGAATTGCAAGATTTAAACTTAAGAAAATATTCAGAATTGTAAGATAAATAGTTGTAATATTCTTTTAAATTGTATATTGGGGCCTTAATAGTCCACTACTAGGCTACAGTCTACTAATACTCTAATGAGAGTTAGTTGACATGTAGTTGCAAAGTTACTTAAAGTTAGTAGAATGACCAAAGCGGACTATAAAAATAAAGAGTAAGTGAATTGTAACGCAAATGTCGTTTAGAAAACTAGTCCCATTCGAATACAGATTATGATTGAGAATGTTAAATGAAATCGGATCCTACATACATGACTCATTTTATACACCTGCATGTACATCTGCATTAGAACATCTCTGACTCTCCTGTAGTACGTCTGAGGCAGTGGACCAGTGTTAACCCTGAATAGATTTCACATCCTAAATATATTAACCCAGCATTATCTCAGTCATAGAGGAAACTACGCACAGACAAGTGCGAAGACTAATCTGATCTGCTAGCCCGGATGAGTTTGCAGATTTTTCAGGTAATCACTTTATGACTAATCTAGTTAATGAATAAAAGAAAAGGGATACCGCCAGCTCATTGTATCAGACCCACAGGCATTTCAACAGAAGCCTAACAATGAGTTTGGATTGGCTGTTTGGATTACAAAAAAATGCTTCTTCTACAGCTCTTGGGTACACAGTATGACCCAATGGCAAACATTTTTACATTTTGGTATGAGCAAAGTAGTTTGCGAAACTGATGCGACCTTTGCTTATTTCTGGGGCTGCATTAAGCATCATGGGAGGTGAGTTTGATGCACAGCCATGACGCAAATCCCTGTCACTGAGAGAAGAACCAGTTCAACATACAACATGGAGTCTGACAGGTTGTCAGGTTGAGACTGAGAATGCACAGATGTCCGTTGTTCTTTACAGAGACAGTCTGGACGCATAATCGGAAGAAACCTTCGGCAGAACATATGTAGGGTACTCCAGGGTTACAGACACAAGTGAAATAAGAAACATTATATGAGAAAAAAAAAAAAAAAAAAACTATTAATCTTGATCTTTAGTCTGTCTTTCCCCCAGTCCCCCAGAATTGGATTTACATCTTACAGTTCTGGTAAGATAAGTTATAAGAAATTATTCAAAACAACTACTTCAGCAAATGGCAGAACAATGTCCTGTTTATTTAATCATTCTTGGCATTTCATAAGCTCTTAATTTTTTTAAAAAGGACTTTAAGTATAGCACAGAGAACATCGTGAAGCTACAATGCCAGTACAGGCATATTTCACAAACTAATCTCCATTGTGATTGGAACTTGAGCCCATTTTGCACACTCTGTACCTCATAACAAATGTATTCCTTACCAGTTACAGAAAACTAAATTGAAATACATATTTCTTCCTTTGGCAGCAGTGTTTTTTGGGGACATTTTACAGGGGGATTTATTGTAGTTTATATTGTTTTGTTGTTGGTGTTTTTTTTTTTTTTTTTTTTCACTGTAACAGTTCAAAAGTTTGGGGTCAGTAAGAAGTTTATTTTAAAGTTCACTACATAACATTTGTCCCCTCTAGCAGGTAAAAAACAAAACTGCATACATTCGCGGAATAACCTTGTTTTGGTTGTCCTTCGGCTCTGAGGATGAATATGGTTCACGGCACCTGTAAACACATGGAAGTCCAGAAACTATGTAATCTAAGCATGTAAGTGCAATATTTTTTGACTGTTGTTTGGAAACACTGATATTTTTAAATTAATGATGGTGCAAGTCTGACGTTGCATTTTTTAAAATATATATAACTGCTGAGCTCTTTCAGCAGCTGTCGTGGACGAGTAAAACGCAGTCTAGACATTTTAAAAGTTGCAGATGTCCTGATCAGTGTGTGCATGATTCCCATTTTGAATTTCAATTAAGTCATTCACTATAGGCCTATGTCTTCTAGTCATTATCTCCCACTGGTATAATCCACATTCTGAGAGTTGGGTCACTCTCCCAGCCCCACTCCTTACTGTACGCTAGATAACTTACTGTATATTTATGCCACTTTGACATGAATACACACCTATGTTAGCTTGCTAAAAACCATGAATGAGCACATGAGCGTCGGAAGCATAAATACACCCCCCCCCCAAAAAAAAAAAAATACATTTTTTATAGATGCCGTTCACATTAAGTACAAATTTCCCATCTTGCTTACTAAACATCTTGTTGGGACAATATACAGTAAAAAAGGCTAGGACAGACAAAATTAAGGAAAGAGAAAATATTAGAAGAGTGGAAATAAAGTGTCTAACATGTTTTTAATTATAAAATGTTTAGAGGTGGATAACCAGACATCTGCTGAATTATAGATGGTAAATGTGAGTGGGTCCAATATCATTGGTCTTAGGGTCTTGTCATACAATTGTGACATGACTGAAGCATGGTGTTGTGACGCTTCCCCTAATTTGTGCATTGATGGGCGTTTCTTAAAGGGTTAGTTCACCCACAAATGAAAATTATTTAATTAATTACTCACCCTCATGTCTTTGGACACCCGTAAGACCTCCGTTCATCTTCGGAACACAAATGAAGATATTTTTGTTGAAAGCTGATGGCTGAGAAAGGCTTTAGAAATGCCTCCTGGGCCTAAAAGGTTACTGGGGTTTTCATGCACAACCATTTCTAGAGTTTACAAAGAATGGTGTGAAAAATGAAAAACATCCAGTATACGGCAGTCCTGTGGGCAAAAATGCCTTGTTGATGCTAGAGGTCAGAGGAGAATGGGCCGACTGATTCAAGCTGATAGAAGAGCAACTTTGACTGAAATAACCACTCGTTACAATCAAGGTATGTAGCAAAGCATTTGTGAAGCCACAACACGCACAATCTTGAGTCGGATGGGCTACAACAGCAGAAGACCCCACCGGGTAGAACTCATCTCCATTACAAATAGGATAAAGAGGCTATAATTTGCGCAAGCTTACCAAAACTGGACAGCTGAAGACTGGAAAAATGTTGCCTGGTCTGATGAGTCTCGATTTCTGTTGAGACATTCAGATGGTAGAGTCAGAATTTGGCATAAACAGAATGAGAACATGGATCCATCATGCCATGTTACCACTGTGCAGGCTGCTGGTGGTGGTGTAATGGTGTGGGGGAGGTTTTCTTGGCACACTTTAGGCCCCTTAGTGCCAATTGGACGCGCACATTATATAGGTGCAAGCTCAGTTTTGAATCCACTTCTGACTTCTGAAGAGCTGCATGATGTGTGCAAATTGTATCACAGGGTGAAATCAGTACATTGGTGCTCTGTGGCGCGGCAGCATTTTGAACAACTTCCTGAGTTACCGCAGACAGGCGACGAATGTCGTCGCCGGTGTGTGTACTCTCATTGAAAATAATGTGTTCGAATTTTAAAGACAGCATTGGTAGCATTGGTTTTCAGCACGCATGCCGTGGAAAAACAAACAAAACACATCTAAAATGAGAACGAGCTTTGAGATTGACTGTACAAATAGATTTCACAAGAAATATGAGGTATATTTTTACAGACTGCCGAAAGAGAAGCAAATTGATCACTGCAGTTCACAGAAAAGTAATTTTTTTAATTATATGTGTCATGAGTGTAAGCAACTGAGTAGCAAACACAAACCCATCCGACGTATCTGCTTAGTGTCTTTGTTTCTGTGGGCTTCTATACAGATCCTTCTCAAACAAATTGCATATTGTGATAAAGTTCATTATTTTCACTAATGTAATGATACAAATTAAACTTTCATATATTTTAGATTCATTGCACACCAACTGAAATATTTCAGGTCTTTTATTGTTTTAATACTGATGATTTTGGCATACATCTAAAAAATTAGCATATCATGAAACGGTTCTCTAAACGAGCTATTAACCTAATCATCTGAATCAACTAATTAACTCTAAACACCTGCAAAGGATTCCTGAGGCTTTTAAAAACTCCCAGCCTGGTTCATTACTCAAAAATGAAAGCTTTAGCATAAGTTCTGCTGGGAAGACTCAATTACTCCGTCACTTAATGCCTTCACTCTAATCCAATGATATTCTCATGCTTACGGTATAAAGGCTCTGTACTTACACATGTTTGAGTTTGCAGATACTGAAGCGACGATTACCCCCATCCTCCCCACCACCACCAGGATGGCCCTGTCCATACCCTGCCGGGGGGGTCGGCTGCGCCCCTGCCCTCGTCTTCAGGCAGGAATTGCAGATCCGAGACCCTCGGATTATACTCTTCGGACGGGGCCTACGCCAAATGACTCTGTACACTATCAGCTTGCTGAGCTGTTAATAAATGCACTATTGTCAATATATTTCTCCCCGAGTCTTTCTGGTAGAACTGCAATCATGGGTAACTGCTGTCCAGAAGGCCATCATTGACACCCTCAAGCGAGAGGGTAAGACACAGAAAGAAATTTCTGAACGAATAGGCTGTTCCCAGAGTGCTGTATCAAGGCACCTCAGTGGGAAGTCTGTGGGAAGGAAAAAGTGTGGCAAAAAACGCTGCACAATGAGAAGAGGTGAGCGGACCCTGAGGAAGATTGTGGAGAAGGACCGATTCCAGACCTTGGGGGACCTGCGGAATCAGTGGACTGAGTCTGGAGTAGAAACATCCAGAGCCACCGTGCACAGGCGTGAGCAGGAAATGGGCTACAGGTGCCGCATTCCCCAGGTCAAGACACTTTTGGGCTACAGAGAAGCAGCACTGGACTGTTGCTCAGTGGCCCAAAGTACTTTTTTCGAATGAAAGCAAATTTTGCATGTCATTCGGAAATCAAGGTGCCAGAGTCTTGAGGAAGACTGGGGAGAAGGAAATGCCAAAATGCCTGAAGTCCAGTGTCAAGTACCCACAGTCAGTGATGGTCTGGGGTGCCATAGCTAGCTATCAGGAGATTTTGGAGCATTTCATGCTTCCATCTGCTGAAAATCTTTGTGGAGATGAAGATTTCGTTTTTCAGCACGACCCCTATTAAAAACAGTTTTCTTTTATTGGTCGGATGAAATATGCAAATTTTTTTAGATTTTGGGTTTTCATGAGCTGTATGCCAAAATCACCAGTATTAAAACAATAAAAGACCTGAAATATTTCAGTTGATGTGCAATGAATCTAAAATATGTGAAAGTTAAATTTTTATCATTACATTATGGAAAATAATGAACTTGATCATAATATGCAAATTTTTTGAGAAGGACCTATATATAAGCCATATTGGAACAGTCAAATCCAGCCCATGAACACTCGAGCGTGCATCGGTATTGGTAAACTAGTTATTCATTGTATGTATACATTGTATGAATATTTATAATCTATATATCTATATATAGATTTTCACAGCATTTAGTTCATCATTAATGTAATAACTCCAGCATGGTCTCGTCTCATAGGTAATACTATTGGATAACATTTATGCACAAAGCGTATATTTTTGTTTAAATAGATGCTGAAACTTAAAAAATGGGCGTATTAACAAAACATGAATGTAAATATCATATTGAGTGCTAAAAAACTCAAAATATTTATGATTCTTTTAACATTTTATTTTAGAGCTGCATTGTGTCTTTGTAGATTTAGAGAAAGCATATGACAGAGTGCCAAGAGAGGAGCTGTGGTATTGTATGAGGAGGTCTTGAGTGGCGGAGAAGTATGTTAGAGTGGTGCAGGATATGTAAGAGAGCAGTAGCACAGGGGTAAGGTGTGCTGTAGGTGAGACAGAGGACTTCACGGTGAAGGTGGGACTGCATCAAGGATCGGCTCTGAGCCCCTTCTTGTTTGCGGTGGTGATGGACAGGCTGACAGAAGAGGTCAGAAAGGAATCTCCATGGACTATGATGTTTGTGGATGACATTGTGATCTGTAGTGAGAGTAGGGAGCAGGTGGAGGAAAGTCTAGAGAGGTGGAGGCTTGCTCTGGAGAGAAGAGGAATGAAGGTTAGTCGCAGCAAGACAGAATCCATGTGTGTGAATGAGAGAGAACCAAGTGGAACAGTGAGGTTACAGGGAGAAGAGGTATAGAAGGTGCAGGATTTTAAGTACTCAGGGTCAACAGTCCAGAGCAATGGGGAGTGTGGAAAAGAGGTGAAGAACCGTGTGCAGGCAGGTTGGAATGGGTGGAGAAAAGTGTCAGGTCTGTTGTGTGATAAAAGACTACCAGCAAGAATGAAAGGAAAGGTGTACAGGACAGTAGTGAGACCAGCGATGTTGTATAGTTTGGAGACAGTTGCACTGAGGAAAAGAGGAGGAAGAGCTAGAGGTAGCAGAGCTGAAGATGTTGAGGTTCTCTTTGGGAGTGACAAGGATGGATAGGATCAGGAATGAGTACATCAGAGGGACAGCACATGTCAGATGTTTTGGAGACAAAGTTAGAGAGCCCAGGTTGAGATGGTTTGGGCATGTTCAGAGGAGGGAGAGTGAATATATCGGTAAAAGGATGCTGAGGTTAGAGCTGCCAGGCAGATATTCGAGAGGATGACCAAAGAGGAGGTTTATTGATGTAGTGAAGGAGGACATGAAGGTAGTCAGTCTGAGAGAAAAGAATACAGAGGATAGGACTAGATGGAGGCAGATGATTCGCTGTGGTAACCCCTGAAGGGCACAGCCGAAAGAAAAAGATTTTAGATCCCTTAACCCTACCCCCAAACATAACTATTTTATTGAGAATATAAAAAGATTGTATAACATGTAGTGGACAGAAATTGTATACAATAATATAATTGAATCAATAAAATGTAAAAATGATTTAATGCCAGATCAAATGGATCATGTCAGTGCGCATACATACTGACAGGTGTCCTCACAGCAAACTGTTCACTCTGAAAGTTTGATGTGCAGGAAATGAGTTTTGTTGGCATTTTAAAATAACCTTTTACCTCAGGGGGGCTTTTTAGCCTCAATGTACCCCTTTCAGTTACTCCAGAGCTGTGCAAGTGTAAATACTAGGAAAAAGGGTGGTCTTTCATAACCTAAGATGCCATTATTATTATTATTTTTTACCTGGAAACATTCAGTCCATGTTCTTTATCAGGGACTTTGTCTATTCTTTGTCAGTTTTACAAACCCATAGTCTCTTCACCCAGTTACAGTCAGCCCAGCAACCCCCATTATAGAAAACGCTTTTCCAGGTAACATTTAAAATGACTAAATTATAGTTGCATAATGTTATATTAACACAAACACATTACATTATGCTTCACAGATCACCAGAGTGTTAATAATTTAATGAACGTGTAAAAAAAACTCAAGCTTTATATAGTAAATCTTCTTCATGGACCCCCTGGAGTGCTCATGAGAGTGCAGCGGTTCTGTGCATGCCATGATCCTTTAATAAAGAGTTTTAATGGTGCTCTAGAGGCAATAACTTGGTTTTATTAAACCGGATTCAGGGTGAAAGAGTTTCTGAGCTCTGCACTGTATCACATCCACCTACTGCACTGGATTAACAGCGTTCAGCAGGGAGGGCATGAAACGGTCAGAGCACATGCATTTGTCATTCAAAAAATCTTTTAAACTGCATTAATGTGTCTAGGATTGGTTTTCTTTTACTTGTACATTAACAAGCAAATTGCTTTCACTGAGTGTGTAATATGAATCTTAATAAATGTTATGAGTTTCATACAGTTAAAGACCAGATCTCTTATGCACGACACAATTGTTTTTTGGGTTTTTTTGTGCTAGTTTCAGCCCCACGCAGTTATCATTTTTACACCCAGAGCCACGTTCTTGAAATCAGGGATGCAAACACATGTATGGTCAACAAAGAGAGAGGTAATCGAAGCCGTTGCCCCGCAGCAAATATCCAGATACTTACATTGCCACCAACCCCTGCCATCCCCGGCCCACCCCTATAGGCACGTAGTAAAATTTAATTCTGGAAATCAAAATACACTGACACTAATTTGGAATATTCAAAAAAAAAAATCTTCTTCTTGCTTTACTCCTCCTTCCTCTACTGTTTCTTCACAGTTTTAAATTTCAGTTATTGTGCGCGTGATGCTAATGAATAGTCAACATCGTTCAGAAACAGCTATAAACTCCAGTAAGATAAAGTCATTTTATGCAAATCAACAGCCCTATATCTACAGATCAAGTATTATAATGGGAATATATAATCTTGGAGAGAGTTTAACTTTACTGCTGACTGTCCTAACCAAACACGACGCACATTTTTGAATGCTGAATGAAGTTTGAATGCTGAACGGAGATGATTGACAGCTGCAGCGGAGGGAAGGCGAGTTTCCTGTGAACTTTAATTTAATGATGGAAATATTCTTGTTCCTCACATTCAGCTATGGCATGACTTTGGGTGACTTTGTACCAGAAAATCATAGTATAAGAGTGATTGCTGAAGGATCATGTGACGATATATATTTCTGATTATTTCATTATCACGATAGGCCGAATCTGCCTGTCGGAGTTTTGTCGACAACGGAGGCGGCCATCGCTTAATTCTCTATGCAGGAAAAACCCTGTATAACATTATAAACCCCAAATATCCTAACCTCTAGTGATCTTAAAAGTTGCCAGTAAGACAGGAAGGTGCAGCACCAAACTCTGGTCTCAGGAAGAAATTGTCACGTCACAGACAAGGGAAAATGGTGCGAGGACTCAAGTGCAGAAAATAATATATTTATTTATAACAAATAAAACAAACTCAAAACAAAACCCACGAGGGGGAAAAACACATAATAGAATAATAACATATAAACTTAAACAAACCAACAGAATCACGGGGAGGACGGAGGACGGAAGACGCAGACATTACACAAGGATCCAACACAGACTGACAAACACAAGGAGATTATAAAGGGAACAAACAAGGCAGATAATGAGGGAGAACAGGTGGGGCAAATTAACCAATAATCAGATAACAAGGGGGAGGGAACTGACAGGGACACGAGCACATGCTCAACATAACAAAACCCACAAGTGCACACAAGACAGGACAGGCATGTGACATTACCCCCTCCTTAAGGAGCGGCTACCAGACACTCCACTAGGGACGGGAGGGACAGACCCGGGCGGGACGGGAGGGACAGACCAGGGGGGCACGGGAGGGACAGACCAGGGGGGCACGGGAGGGACAGACCAGGGGGGCACGGGAGGGACAGACCAGGGGGGCACGGGAGGGACAGACCAGGGGGGCACGGGAGGGACAGACAAAGAAGGTACAGACAAGGGAGGGGTAAACAAGGGAGGAACGAGGAAAACAAAAAGTTCAGGAGGCCATGGTGGCCCACAAAGTTCGAATGGCCAGGGAGGCCCACCAAGTTCAAGCGGCCGGGGCGGCCCATAGAGTTCAGGCAGCCAGGGCAGTGCGGGTAGAGTAGGGCGCCAGGGAGGCGCGGTGAGAGCAGGGCGCCAGAGAGGCGCGGTGAGTGCAGGGGGCGCCAGGGAGGCGCGGTGAGAGCAGCACGCTTTAGTGGCGCGGTGAGAGCAGGACGCCTCAGCGGCGCACGGAGAGCAGGACGCCTCAGCGGCGCACGGAGAGCAGGACGCCTCAGCGGCGCACGGAGAGCAGGACGCCTCAGCGGCGCACGGAGAGCAGGACGCCTCAGCGGCGCACGGAGAGCAGGACGCCTCAGCGGCGCACGGAGAGCAGGACGCCTCAGCGGCGCACGGAGAGCAGGACGCCTCAGCGGCGCACGGAGAGCAGGACGCCTCAGCGGCGCACGGAGAGCAGGACGCCTCAGCGGCGCACGGAGAGCAGGACGCCTCAGCGGCGCATGGAGAGCAGGACGCCTCAGCGGCCCAGGGAGAGCAGGACTGCTCAGGGGCGCAGGGAGAGCTGGGCGCCTCAGGGGCGCAGGGAGAGCAGGGCGCCTCAGCGGCGCAGGGAGAGCAGGGCGCCTCAGCGGCGCAGGCAGGGCGTTGGGGAAACTTCTCCAGTCCAGCAGTATCCACCGGCACTGGGACCACCGGAATACGATCTGCTGGCATTGGGACCACCGGAACATGATCTGCCGGAACTGGGACCACCGGAACACGATCCACCGGCACAGGGACCACCGGAACACGATCCACCGGAACTGAGACCACCGGCACACGATCCACCGGAACTGGGACAACCGGAACTGCCTCCGGGGCTTCGGATAAAGCCCTGTGCTCCTTCCACGCATGCAGGACTGCCACCACAAAGCATCCCATCACAGCCCTCCAGGCCGTTTCCGGACTCGGGACCACCGGAACACAATCCACCGGCACAGGGACCACCGGAACACGATCCACCGGCACAGGGACCACCGGAACACGATCCACCGGCACAGGGACCACCGGAATACGATCCGCCAGCATAGGGACCACCGGAATACGATCCGCCGGCAAAGAGACCACCGGAATCCGATCCACCGGTACTGGGACCCCTGGAATCGGGACCACCGGAGCAGGTACGGAGGGAGCCTTTCTCCTCCTCCTCCGTTTCGGGACCACCGGAGCAGGGACCACCGGAACACGATCCACCGGTACAGGGACCACCGGAGCACGATCCGCCGGAACACGCACCATGGAAGGACTGGGGCCCAGGCAGTAGACAAATTCCCAGAACCCCAGACTCCCCATCCTGTCCATTACCCCTGGAGAGAGGGGCATGTCGAGGCAGAGGTTAAAAGTCTCCTTCCACTCTGCCTCGTTGAGCCCAAAATGTTCGACCTCCTTGAGGAACAGTCCTGCAAACTCTTGTACATCCGACCCCTGTTGCCGGATGTACTTCGAGTTTAGGTGTCGCATCACTCGTAGTCTCTTCCCAAACTCCATGAGGGAAAAAAAAGGGAAAAACAAACAACAAAAAAAACAAGTCCTGCTGAGTCCTCAGATGGTTGGATCCTTCTGTCACGTCACAGACAAGGGAAAATGGTGCGAGGACTCAAGTGCAGAAAATAATATATTTATTTATAACAAATAAAACAAACTCAAAACAAAACCCACGAGGGGGAAAAACACATAATAGAATAATAACATATAAACTTAAACAAACCAACAGAATCACGGGGAGGACGGAGGACGGAAGACGCAGACATTACACAAGGATCCAACACAGACTGACAAACACAAGGAGATTATAAAGGGAACAAACAAGGCAGATAATGAGGGAGAACAGGTGGGGCAAATTAACCAATAATCAGATAACAAGGGGGAGGGAACTGACAGGGACACGAGCACATGCTCAACATAACAAAACCCACAAGTGCACACAAGACAGGACAGGCATGTGACAGAAATGTGTTGCAGCGACAGGTACCAAAGAGAGTAAAAGATACGCAGCAAGAAGAAACACTTGTGGTTCACGCTTGCACACATACTGCTGTTTTGGCGCGCAGTGTATTTATTTAACTATTTATTATTTACAGAATTACTGTTGTTGAAATTATAATCAGACCCTCTCAGGACCCCCCTCCCCACTTAAAAAACTCCTCAGATCTGCACGATTCACACAAGTCACCCAAACTGACGTGAAAAAAGCATGAGGCACCGCTTCAGGTATTTATTTGATACAGTGACTAATCTAACAAGAAATAAAGCTTCTGATATTTCCAAACATCACAGAGGTAATGACTTTATGAACTTCTTTACATGCAACATTAATAATATTAGGGAGACAATTATATAACTATCAACTGTGAACTACAGTACCACATCAGACAGTGCATTGTATTGTCACTGAGACAAAATTCCACTCATGCACCGCTAAATGAGAGGAAGAATTGGCTAAACTCATTAAATCATCAAAATCAACAATATGTATGCTTGACCCTATACCGACTAAGCTACTGAAAGAGATGATTCCAGAGGTCATAGATCCTCTGCTTAATATCATTAATTTATCTTTGTCATTAGGGTATGTACCGAAAAGCTTTAAGCTGGCTATTATTAAACCTCTTATTTAAAAAAAAATGCTACTTGATCATACAGATTTAGTCAATTACAGGCCGGTCTCAAATCTACCGTTTCTGTCAGAAATGGTGGAAAAGGCAGTGTCCTCACAACTATGCTTTTAGAAAGAAATGATATCTGTAAGGATTTCCAGTCAGGATTTAGAGTTACAAATGATTTACTCTTATCATCTGATTGTGGTTGTATTCTCTCTTGAGCGAACACTTAATGCATTATACTTCATCACATCTATTGCGGTTTTAAAATTCTGGCCAGTTGATACTACCTAGAATATCAAACTCAACTGCAGACGGTCGATCCTTTTCCTATTTAGCACCTAAACTCTGGAATAGTCTTTAAAGTCATTATTTAGATTTTTTTTGCGCACAAAAACTATTCTCATCGCTTTGTAAAATGATTGTACAGCCACTGTAGTGAGATGGACTTTGTGATGTCGTTTTTAGTGCCTTTTATTGGTCTTGTGAGTGCGTCAGTGGGAATGTACTGAATGCCAATGAAGGCCTTTTTGAAGCCTTTCTCAGCCATCAGCTTTCAACAAAAATATCTTAATTTGTGTTCCGAAGATGAACGAAGGCGATACGGGTGTCCAACGACATGTGGGTGAGTAATTAATTAAATAATTTTCATTTTTGGGTGAACTAACCCTTTAAGGCTAACACGGTCATACTAAAAGCTAAAAAACTTAAATTTTGATTTCAGTGGACCTTTAATATTAAATTGTGTTTGAGTTGTATGTGCAGTTACCCATCCTCCTTGCCATACATATTTACTAAACCAGGGATTTTTACCTAATATGTACAAAGTCATGGAAAGTCCCCCAAATCTGCAGGGGTGAGTGAGAATTGGCCAAGTCAAGGTTGTCATTTGGACATGTGCGTTCACATCTGAGCTCCAGATGAATATCACATAGAAGCATGTCTTTTCACTCACTGGCGGAAATGTCAACGCTGTTTAGACCTGTGTACTGAGAAAGAATCAAATCCCCTTGACAAATTTCGTTTGAGGCCCTTGCATTTGTATTATAGAGCCTGACTGCCCGCTGACTCAATCTGCGCACCTGCACTAAAAAGGTTACAGCTTTTCTTATATAAAAGTTATTTTGTTTTTTTTGTTTTTATAGGCAAAGCAGTGATTTCAATAAAAAATGAGAATGATCTAATAAAAATCTAATAAGAATCTAATGAAAAAAACCTGTTTTGAACAAGTACTGTTATCAAAAACATGTACACTTTTACAAAAAAATAAAAAAATAAAAAAATCTAAATTCTGTTTTCTTGGTTTAAAAAAGTAAAACTAAAATTCAAGTGACCCCTGCAACTTGCTTAAAGGGTTAGTTACACCCCAAATGATTGTACTCATCCTCAAGCAATTCTCGGGGTAAATAACGTTTTGTTTTGCTCTATCGTCTGTGCTTCCGCGTTCATCTATATGTTGTGTTGGGTCAGAGGTCAAAACGTACGGCCGTTACCAGAAGCCAGTGATTATAGCTTATACAGTTATAAACATGGATATTTTTCTTACAAAAACGCATAGCTTCAAGAAGGCCTTTATTTACCCCTCGGAGCCTTATGGATTACTTTTATGATGGATGGATGCACTTTTCACTCACACTTTTAGGCTTGGAAGAAGCAGTATATTGTTTAAAGGGTACATAACACGCACACGCACACACTCGCGCGCACACACACACAATCTTTCTGCCAATCTAATGTTAAAATTGAGTACCTATAGAGTAGCATTACATCCTTCATACGCTCATCCGAGAGCGCACATATAAGGAATTCCACCCTTTATGACTTCATTAAGTAATTAAGAATAAATATAACAATATAATAATAATAATAATAATAATAATAATAATAATAATAATAATAATACAAAATTATTATTATTATTATTATAATTATAAAAATCTTTGATACCAATTTCTTAATTTTTGTCAGGTGGTATGCAAAACCAAGAAAGATATGTCTTTAATATAAAATACGAGTCTCTTATGCATCAACTTTGGGGGAATGGATTGTCATATACATTTATTTAGAGAATAATTATTTGTCCTATTTTTTTCCTAAAATACGAGTGAGCTCTGCTGGGCACTAAACACGCTTATGTTTTATTCATACTGGAGACCAGAGGGCGCTCTCGAGCAGAAGCTTCACATACGCTCACATATAGAGAAGTAATATAATGACGTTTCAGGAAATCCCTAATGTCAAGCTAGTGCTGTGTAGCTGAATAGGAAGATAGAAACGCTTTGATTAAACATGAAGACAATAAACACACAACTTCGACAACTATAGTGTATTTGAGTTCTTCAAGCTTTCACCGGTATTTTCTTAATAATAATGTATATTATAATGCAGTGCTAATCAACAGACTTCATCACTGTATAGATTACTATAAAATAATGCATCGTCTGCCTCATTCTGTGATAAGAAGCAAATCAGCTCACAAACACATGTTAAAACATGTTGTTAATGTTATTTTTTCAAATGCACATTATAAGCAGCATTTACACTGAGCCGCTCTTCACTAACACACTGGGCATATTTATTTCATTAAAATCACAGCCTTTAGGCTTTTATAATCGCACATAAGCCAAATCGAGATTGCGGTTTGATTTCGATTAATCGTGCAGTCCTATATACAGCCATCCTCTAAAAAACATTCTGAAACTATATTTGGCACAGAAACACGGCCCAACTCTTTTTTTGAAATGTTGGCCATGTTTAGCATGAGAATCCAACTCTTAAACAGTGTAAATAAGTCAGCATGCATGAAATAGCATTAGAAAGAAAAGTCATATAGACCTAGGATGGCTTGAGGGTGAGTAAATTATGGAATCGTTTTCATTTTTGGGGAAACTAACCCTTTAAGTACACCCATGGGAATGACTTATTTAAGGTGCGTTCACTTCATGTTGGAATTATGGTCATTTTTACATTCACATCCTCGTAGAACTCAAACATACAACTTTCAAACGTCGAATTTACTGAGAGCTCTGACTAGTACCACCTGACCGCTGCAAATTAATTTTGGCGTTGACTGTGTTGCCATAGAAATGCATAAATCCAACCAGCTCAGAGAACGCCACGTGCTGTCATCTCATAATTATGATAATTACGACCTGCCGTGGACGCAGCATTAGATTACCAGTATAGCTCCAGGCTGGAAAAGAATCACTTCAATTCAAGGTCCAAGCACATTCATGAATAAATCTATTCTAAGAATAGTCATTTTGCAGAGGTACTTAAGATGTACACACAGCTACCTCGGCTCTCACTAGAATATGATCGAGTGCATCTGTCTTTGTTTCTCCTGAATCTTTAGCTTGTCTCAATCTCCTCTCCATGTGCCCTGCAGGCTATCGTGATACATCTTGATCAGTGTTTTCAATTGTTGCGTTTGGGTCTTTCTGATTTCCCTCACCACAACAGCTCAGACATATTAGGAACATATTTGATTTAATGGTAAACTGCATTAAAAGCTCAATAGTCAAAGCGAGCCAGGCTGTATTGCATGAGCCCTTTGAGTTTAGATATACTGTGTGTGGTTTGAACTGCATTTAATGATTAAATATAAAGCCCCATGGGAAGCCTTGCCACCCTGCTAGATTCTAAGCATCAGGTTAGCTGATGTACTTGATGTACATAATGGGACGTTAGTTTGCTTTCAAGCCATCTGTGTGAGATGCTATCATGGGAACAGTTTAGTCTAATTGACTAAAAAAACCATACACTGTCAAATCAACTGTTACAAACAGAAAAGTGCAGTTGCCTAGTTACTGAACAAAGTTGGTAGCCTACTACTCTTAAAGGGGGGGTGAAATGCTGTTTCATGCATACTGATCTTTTTACACTGTTAAAGACTTGGAATCCCATACTAAACATAGACAAAGTTTCAAAAGTTAAGGTGGACGTTTGATGGGAGTATTTCTTTGTCAAAAATACTACTTCCGGTTAGTCATAAGTTTCGGCAAGTTTTTTGAGATCATGCGTCCCCTTGACGTTAATGGGGGCGGAATTTCCTTGTATGGGCCTTACGGACATTTCTACCGGAAGCGCGTGAGAGAGAGCGAGGGAGAGAGCGAAAGCAACAGCCTACGCCCATCAAAGCGGGGCTTGTAGGATGCTGGACAGGTGACAATTACACATAGCACATAACAATGTCACCAAAAAAGTGGGTTTTTGGTTGCCAGACCAAGACAGTCCTGCACAGATTCGCCAAAAACCCCGCGTTAAGGCAACAGTGGATGTAATTTGCTTTTCCGGATCAGCAACTGAGTTGCGCGAATGTTTATATCTGTTCGCTGCATTTCGGTGCCGACTGTTTCATAAACAAGGCCCAGCTTGACGCCGGATTTTCCCAATCGCCTAATGCTGAAGGATGGAGCAGTCCCAACGTTAGAAGGGTGAGTGAGACTGCTTTTAGTCCGCTTACTGTCTACACAAACCACACGTAAACACACAAACACACAACTCACAACTGCACTTCCCACATGTACACCTTCAAAGACAAAAATACGACGATATAATTCAAGTATAAATATGTAAATAACACAAGCCGCTAAGCATATTATATAGTTAGTGTATAACTTGTAACTTACCACATACAGACGTCCTGCTCTAGTCGTTTTTGCTGCTGCTCCTGTTCAACTGCAGCCTCTGGGTCTGATTCCGGATCATAGATGTATGGCTGTATCTGATTAAAAGCCATATTTTTATTTTGAATAAAGTTTTTTTCCGCTGTTAGGGATGACGCTCGACTCAACACACAGCGCGCTGCTGCACACGTCATTATTTAGCTCCGCTCACACGACACGCCCCCACCCGCTCGGCTTTTTTCGGAAAGACTCGGAACAGCGCATCTTTCTTATATAATTATTAAAAAAATAAAAACTTTTCGGAGATATGCAGGATGCAGTGCTACTCTATAGGTACTCAAGATTGACATGACACTGACTGAAACTGAGTGTTTCACCCCCCCTTTAAGTTCACCAAGTATATCTCTTTTTTCATGTGGTGGTGTTCATATCCTTTATTTCAGCATGTTAAATATTAAGGAACATTATTACTACACTATGTAATGTACAGTTTAATATCATATAATATACACTGCAACACTGGGACTTTTCACTGTTGTATCACTCTGCTTGTCTGTGATTGTGCGGTCCATACAGACAAGCAGTTTGCGTATTAGTAATGGGAATTTTTGTTTTTACATTGTTACACCAGTGTTGACAAATTATCATCTTTATGAATTTTCATTCAACTGGTTTATAAAAAAAACAAAAAAAATACATGCTTATTAATTCAGGAACGAAACAATGTTACTGAATCATTCACTTCACCAACATGAGTGAGTCATTGAATCATTAACTCGTCTGATTTAACAACGTAGCTATATGTGACCTGTGCTGGCAAAATGAGTCGCAATAAGAAAAAACTAGTTAGTAAAAAGTTATTATTGTTAGTTCATTCTATATTTAAAAAACTTCAAAATGATGTATAATTAGTTTGAATTGGACAAAAAATTACTGCGCTACATTTGTTTGAAGTCGATAGAGTCAGCAAAGTCAATTTTGAGAAAAAATGATTTAAAGTTTTCTGAAGGTTCCAAAAAAAAATCCCCTAGCAACCATAACTTAAAATACCTGATTATAACATAAAATTTGACACACACCAATCAAAACCAAAAATCTATAGGAACTGCTATACTTTATCAGTTTAAAAAATGCTTCAATGTGTAAAAAATACCTGAAGTAATTAAATAGCTCTAATAGCTAAATATGTTCAAGGGAAAAAGTGAACTCTTTTATAGTTATCTAAGCATCCCTGAAACCCAAACCTCACAAAATCGATTTATACTGACGTGTATTACTGAGGTGTTTTGAGTTTGCACGTTACACTTGGGGTTGGTTACATGGGTGTGTAACTATTACTCTTGTTACCGTACTGTGCCCATCATCTGTACTTTATAACTATTAATCAAGCCGCTCTTCTTTAAACCATGATGATGCTTTATTTCACGTCTCTCCGTTTCACGTCGCCTCTCATATTGAGCTATTTGGACCGCAAACATTGATTGAAAGTCATTTCCATGATTAGGGTCTTCTTATTGATTTAATTGCACAAGGAGAAGTACAATAAGGAAGAAAAGACTATCACAACTTCTATTTCATGCTGACTTTAAGTGAAGTTCACAAACATCATTTTCAAGAGGAGTAAACTCAAGTAACTGTATCTTGGCAGTTACTTTATCTCTGACAGTTACTTGAGTATTTTTCAAGTAACTGCCAGCAGCTGCTCACCTTGCTCTGTCAGCAGCTGTTTTGGCATCCTTCACCTCTCCAACTCCACCAACATAATTTAGGCACCTCATTACGATCCTCATCATCCCGGCATTAGTAGTCCCACCAGGGGGTATATCTAAGATTGAGTTGAAGCTGTTTCCTTGAGTCAGGTGACAGCAAGCCAAATAAGCTTAAAAATAACACTGATTATCTCTTCATCTTAGCACCTGTTAGTGGGTGGGATATAATAGGCAGCAAGTGAACATTTTGTCCTCAAAGCTGATGAGTTAGAAGCAGGAAAAATGGGCAAGTGTAAGGATTTGAGCGAGTTTGACAAGGGCCAAATTGTGACGGCTAGACGACTGGGTCAGAGCATCTCCAAATCTGCAGCTCTTGTGGGCTGTTCCCGGTCTGCAGTGGTCAGTATCTATCAAAAGTGGGAGGAACAGTGGAGGAAGGAACAGTGGAGAACCGGCCACAGGGTCATGGGCGGCCAAGGCTCATTGATGCAGGTGGGGAGCGAAGGCTGGCCCGTGTGGTCCGATCAAACAGACGAGCTACTGGAGCTCAGATTGCTCAAGAAGTTAATGCTGGTTCTGATAGAAAGGTGTCAGAATACACAGAGCATCTCAGTTTGTTGTGTATGGGGCTGCATAGCCACAAACCAGTCAGGGTGCTAATGCTGACCCGTCCACTGCCGAAAGTGCCAAAAGTGGGCATGTGAGCATCAGAACTACATCACGTGGTTCCCCCTTACCTGGGGAACAAATGGCACCAGGATGCACTATGGGAAGAAGACAAGCCGGAGGAGGCAGTGTGATGCTTTGGGCAAATGTTCTGCATGGGAAACCTTGGGTCCTGCCCTCCATGTGGATGTTACTTTGACATGTACCCCCTACCTAAGCATTGTTGCAGACCATGTTCACGCTTTCATGGAAACGGTATTCCCTGGTGGCTGTGGCTCTTTCGGCAGGATAATACTCCTGCCACAAAGCAAAAATGGAATGATTTGAGGAGCACAACAATGATTTTGGGGTGTTGACTTGTCCTCCAAATTCCCCAGATCTCAATCCAATCGAGCATCTGTGGGATGTGCTGAACAAACAAGTCTGATCCATGGAGGCCCCACCTCACAACTTACAGGACTTAAAGGATCTGCTGCTAATATCTTGGTGCCAGATACCACAGGATACATTCAGGGGTCTAGTGGAGTCTATGCCTCGACGGGTCAGGGCTGTTTTGGTGGCAAACTGGCGAAACACACAATATATTGATTGTTCATAATGTTATGCCTGATTGGTATATGAACAAACGAACATGTGAAAGCCACAGAGTTGAACAATGATTTTCCTTAAATGACTATTGTGTCATATAACACCACATATTAAGCATCTGTGATTGGTATGTAGGTTTATCATTTTTACCTGGTGAGAAGTTACTGACATCAGAGCTGAGCAAGTTTTGTTCAGTGAACGAAAAATGACTGGTTCATCAGAATCACTTATTTATGAATTGGACAACAGTGGGTGCACACAATGAAGAAATATGTGTTCTTGCCATTACTTTGCAAGTTATTATTTCAGAGGTATGAGGTGGAACATTTCAATATTAATCTCTTGAGTCAAAATGTAGCCAGTTGCCAATAAATATGAATGATTTTTGCCAGCATTTATATCTCAAGAAGATCAGTAATTAGTTAGTCTCATGAACTGGAAAGGACATGCACTATTAAAATGATCACAACAATATGGTATTTATTTATGTTCAGAACATGTGGGAATAATATGATGAGTTGTCATTAGGACTTTTGTCCATTACAACTGAGGATTCTATAGAAAGATGGAATTTCTTGGCAAAATATGGTATCTATCTCTGAAGTATTCAAATGGACATGTTTCCATATTGGACACGATTCCAACACATCTTTGACTCTGAAAGCAAAGCAAGTGTACAAAAAACCTTTACCTGGCCTGTTCCTCGCACTTAAAATGTCCCTCTTCTTCCATGGCCATCTGGTTTCAGTTCTAGGCTCATCTGGTTCTGTCTCCAGTGAAAGAATTTCAGGAATACGTCCTGGATACATGCCCACATCCGTTCACACAGACCAGTGTTTTCAATTACACTCCTTTTAAATGGCTCTGAGGAGCTTGCTGCGTGTAAGTGTGTGTGCGTGTGTGTATGTGTCATCTGATCACACAGAAGAGTGTTTTCAATTAGCCTCCTTTAAATGGCTACGAGTAACTTGTGGGCCAGTGAGAAGTGGGCATCATTGGCTCAGTTGGGCCCTGCTGACACTTTATGCTAGTTTATGTTTTAAAAACCCAGACTGCATATATGTCTGATAGAGGAAATCATTTTTTTTTTGTGCATTTTCTCCTTGTGTGTAGTCCTTAATAAAAGAAATATATAGAAATTATCGATATTGTAGATATTGTTTTGATATTGTGCAGTACTGTTTTTTATTTAATTTAATTTTTTTATGTTTTATACAACAGTTAATTCCAACAATGACATTCAACAGCACTTGGATGTTTGTCTGTTTGTGTCATGCTTGTTTGTTGTGATGTACTAGATTATGTGAACAATGTGGATTGGAAACGCTGCAAGGAGCAGACTTTGCCTGTAGAATTTTTTTTTTTCCCACTCAGGTTTTCTCACTAGTGAGCAAGGATTTGAGTAGAGCTACAGTAGATTACTTTGAGTGCCATTCATTAGGGCTCTATCATATACCTGGCACAATGCAATGCCAGGCAAGTGTTTTTTGCTAGTTTCTGTCCAACGCAGTTACCTTTTTCATGTCCAGCACTAGGGGATACATTGATCAAATATCTAACGATACGATGCATCTGAATGCAATTGATGGGAATGTTATTTTTTTTATTACTTGGATGGATAGTGGATAGGGAATCTTCCACTAGTGGATAGGGAACCTTGCGTCACACACACCAAGTACGTTGCAGACAGCATAATCAAAACTTCCACGATTGTTTTTTCTAATCTCATCCTGTCTGCAAATCCATCCAATCCAAATGAATACGTGGTGAAATAAGGAACAAACATGCAATGTATTCCCCTCGTGAGCTGGATATTCATTAAAAATAAAGTTAATCTGTGCATTCAATATATTGGAATTTAAATGAAGCTTATGCAACAGGTTTATTGCTTATACGTTTAATCCGGTTTAGCTCTATGCAACCTGATCTCACAGATTTCGTGAAATGAACACGGACCCTTAACTCAAAAATCCGTGGTAGTTTCACGGACTCGCCAAAAATTCCGTGATGGGTCCACGGAAGTGATGCCTATGTAAGTCAATGACAGGCAGGATCTGTGGTCCACACACGGATTCCCTGTTCCAACACCTTATATTCGTCAGTTTGATTCAGTCAGCATCATTTATTTACATTTATATTATTTTTTATTCAGACACATTTTAAACACGTAACTACATCCCTTCCCTAAACCTACCCATTTGTGTATTATAAAAAACAGGATATAACAGGCAGATACACAGATACGGCTGCAGGCACAATTTATTCAGAAACTACTAATTTTCCAAGTGTTCCGAGGCCAAACGACTGATTTGTGTGAAGAAAATCCCCAAAAACGATCAGAAACGTCGAGTCCATCCGGCGAATATTAATACATTTCAAATATTGCCGCCGGAAGAAACATCAGGTCAGCTTTGACAGCATTGGCTGTCGTGTGTCTCGTGACCAATTGCGTCATCACGTCAGCTTTGATTGTAAAATGCCATTGGCTCTCTTGAGTCTCGTGACTGATCGTGTCATGCTGAAGAGTAGTCTGTATCATAACTGGTGCTTGTGGAGCGCGATCATCATTTCAATGATTAAAACATTAAGATCAACTCTGTTCTTCACATGAAGATATCGTATGACTTCAGAAGCCTTGGAATGATACATGAGTTAATACTTCTATACTGTTTCTGGTCCGTTTTTGCAATAAATAATTGTCTGTGACTGTACATTTATTTGCCTGTTATGTGTTTTATATTGTTGAGTGGGTAGGTTTAGGGTAGGAGTGGAGATAGATGCTCTGAAATATAAAAGTAGGCTATAAATATTCATAAAATCATGTCTACTTTTACAAATGCAAATAATTAAATGTGTGTTGGGAATCCGTGTGTGGACCACGGATGCTGCCTGTCATTGACTTACATAGGCGTGAACCCATCACAGAATTTTCCAGCGATTCCGTGAAACTACCACGGATGTTTGAGTTAAGGGCCCGTGTTCATTTCATGGAATTCTGTGAGACCAGGTTTCTCTCTATGTAGGCCTATGGTCCTGTCCAAAATGGCACCCTTAACCCTTACAGTTTTCCTCTGAGTCCACACTTAACGATGTAATGCCGCTTTGACTGCCGGGAAGAAGTCCCATGTGTAACCCACATCAGCGTGGGCTCGGCAGAAGTGCACATCGAGGACGCATATGGCATCCCAAATGGCACAATTCATATATCATGTCAGTGGCACGAGTCGTGGGTGGGACCACAGGATCAGGCGTTGTTCTTATTCTGTTGAGGCGGTGTTTCACCATACAATGACATCAAATTGTGGCATATTCTGATATTGATCGTTTGCTGGGCCTGGTGATAATAAAAGCTTTTCTTTGACTAACAAATACGTTTTCAACTCTGAAACTTACAGGATATTCTTATATTACCATAATCTTGTATATATCAAAAGTTCAAGGGACAATTGATTTCTCAATTCATCACCCCTAATAGCATATCTTGTTCTGTCCTACCTATAATATGTTGTTGCTTCATTAACAGGTTTGGAAGCCAGATGAATTGCAAAAAGTAACACATTTATTGATAGCCCAGCAAGTATGATAACTAGAGTTCTTTGGCGTGGGTCGCGTCCTTAGCTTTCGTTTCGAGGGTAACGGACTCTGCATATCCTGCCTGAAGATGAAGGCAGGGGCGCAGCCGACCCCCAGGAGGTATAGACGGGGACCATCTTGGTGGTGATGGGGAGGTTGGAGGTAACTGTCGGCGTCAGAATCTGCAAGCTCAGACGTGTAAGTGACCATTTTTAATACTCTGTGGATTATGACGTGATTGGTTAGGTCTGAAAGTGACACGTGACTCTTACTCTAAAGCTTTCATTTATATATAAATACCCCTGTCAGATCACTGTGCAATTTGTGGATGTCCCAATCAGGTTGCAAGATGTGAAATTTTTAAATAAATGTTTGTTGTATATATTTTGGTTGCAGTTGTGAGTTCATAAAAATGTAACTGGTTGTGTTAAATCATGTGAGGTAAATCTGGGCATACACTGTGCGATTCCTATGCGATTTCAGCAAGGTTACCTACTCACACTGTACAAGTAGATCGCATGCGATGTAAAGCCAAAGCTCACGATTGATGTGCTCACACTGTGCGGTCCGACCGTTATGCGCGACTTGTCTGCTCACACTGTACGGGTGAAACATGGGCAATAAAACCCCCTGTGCCTTGTTGCGACGATAGACCATGGTGTATTATAGAGAGATAACCTCAAATAAACCAGCTATCGATATCAAGAGGATTTAGAATTTATGTATACATTTATTATTATTATTATTATTATTATTATTATTATTAATATTATTATTATTATTATTATTATTGTTATTATTATTATTATTATTATTATTATTATTATTATTATTAGGCCTGCTTTTATTATTAAATTGATATTACATTAATTTGCACCCCCAACAATTTCATAATGCATAATCGACACACTGCAATCGACACACAAATAATAGATAGATTACTCCTCACTATTTGAAAACATTTAGCCCAATTAAACTAAGGAATTATAGGTCTATAATTCAATGATTATCAGAATATAATCTCAGAACAATGCAATAATGTTAGTCTCAATGAATAGTAAGAGCAGATTTATCTAAGAAGAACTTGTTTAACATGAAATGGGCCTACTTCTCTTCTTTTTTCTCTCTCACAATATGGACCAAAAGAGAAATATTAAGAAAATAAATTAAGACAATTATAGACTACGATATCAGCATGTAGAAGTTGATTTATCTCTCTTGTTGTCTCTGAGAATATGCGTCGAAAGTTTGTCAGATTTTACTTTCACTTTCTGTAGTAAACAATTGACTGGGTTTGAGACTGCGTTTGCACATTTAAGTTTGCACATTGCGTGATATCCACTGACTCGCGTTGGTGAGTCAAACACAGTGGACCAACACCAGCAGCTGACATGGCACCGCAGACCATCACTGACTGTGGGTATTGACACTGGACTTCAGGCATTTTGGCATTTCCTTCTCTCCAGTCTTCCTCCAGACTCTGGCACCTTGATTTCCGAATGACATGCAAAATTTGCTTTCATCCAAAAAAAGTACTTTGGACCACTGAGCAACAGTCCAGTGCTGCTTCTCTGTAGCCCAGGTCAGGCGCTTCTGCCGCTTTTTCTGGTTCAAAAGTGTCTTGACCTGGGGAATGAGGCACCTGTAGCCCATTTCCTGCACACGCCTGTGCACGGTGGCTCTGGATGTTTCTACTCCAGACTCAGTCCACTGCTTCCACAGGTCCCCCAAGGTCTGGAATCGGTCCTTCTCCACAATCTTCCTCAGGGTCCGCTCACCTCTTCTCGTTGTGCAGCGTTTTTTGCCACACTTTTTCCTTCCCATAGACTTCCCACTGAGGTGCCTTGATACAGCACTCTGGGAACAGCCTATTCGTTCAGAAATTTCTTTCTGTGTCTTACCCTCTCGCTTGAGGGTGTCAATGATGGCCTTCTGGACAGCAGTCAGGTCGGCAGTCTTACCCATGATTGCGGTTTTGAGTAATGAACCAGGCTGGGAGTTTTTAAAAGCCTCAGGAATCTTTTGCAGTTGTTTAGAGTTAATTAGTTGATTCAGATGATTAGGGTAATAGCTCGTTTAGAGAACCTTTTCATGATATGCTAATTTTTTGAGACAGGAATTTTGGGTTTTCATGAGCTGTATGCCAAAATCATCAGTATTAAAACAATAAAAGACCTGAAATATTTCAGTTGGTGTGCAATGAATCTAAAATATATGAGTTACATTTTTATCATTACATTATGGAAAATAATGAACTTTTATCACATATGCTAATTTTTTTAGAAGGACCTGTAGAAAAGAATAGTTTTAATAGTGGCTCACTGTAACACTGTGTGACAACATGCCCCACCAGCACAACTGGGAGTTAACCAAGCCTCGTATATTCTGCTGTTAGAACCACATTAAAGAGCTATCTTAACTGTTAAATAATAGATATAAGATTACAATAATACCAGATTTGTCTAATTAAAAAACAAAAAAAAACAAAAAAAAAACACAGATGATAAATAAACTTAAGTTAGAAATGTACTTTTGTTTTGATTAAATAAATGTTCAGTGATATCTTCCATATATATATATATATATATATATATATATATATATATATATATATATATATATATATATATATATATATATATATATATATATATATATATTATCATTACACTTAGAGTTAGAAAAACAGAACACATTTAGATAAATATGCCCTAATAATCAACCAATTATTGGGGGGGGGGGAATCATGTAGCTACACTTTTAGAGAAAGAGATAGTAAAATAAATACCTGGTTATGCAACAGCACAGTCTTCAGTCTGTGGACACCTCCCTCGTGCTGGCCTTCCTCTGGATGAGGAAGAGTCTTGTATCTTTCGATGTGAAAACACTGATGCTTGTGATCTCCATTGCAATCGCCATCGACGCCGAGTGGGGCTGCAAATCCACCAGTCAGTGTGCTTTGGCCTATTATCATTTTTTTACATGCAGGCGGAGGTGACTGGACTGACGCCTCTCAGTGTGGTGATTATTAGTTGTCAGATAGTCAAAATGTCGTCACACTTCCGTTTTGAATGAGTCAACGCAAACTTTGCGCTAGCCGTTGCCATGCTTCTGTTTGGCAGCACGTGCACAAATATACACTATACGCTAGCACCCTAAACCCCCACGGTCTTCCTTGTATACGCTAGCTACAACTAAATAGTGAAATAACATTCCTTTCTTGATCTGTGCTGTTCACTCTCTTGACTTGATATTTGAAGGGTGTGTGTGTGTGCACTTGTGTGTACAATCAGGAGGTCCAAGTTATACATAAATGATATATTCCAATCAATCGTGGGTGGAGGAGAGATACATTATTGTGTTTGTTTTGATAAAGATGTTTTGCGAGCCCTACGAGAGGGGAATAATAAACACCACAATAGCAACCACATTACATATCAGCATTAGTAATACAGGACAAGGAACAGACTGAAACTGAGGGCTTAAAAACATGAGTGTCACAACACAGAAGGGAACAGACAGGGAGGTAAGAGCAATAGATGTTAATTAATCCGAGTGAAGGTGAATCAGTGGAAACCAGGTGATGGGAAGAGGATGATGACTCAGCTGGTGATGATACCGTAGTTGTATCTTGTAGGAGATGAATACAGGAGATCGTCGAGACGAGACGAGATTGGGAAGGAGTCTGACCTGAACAGTGTATACTGAAATAAGATCAGACAAGGAGTGAATGGTGCACAGTGATTATAAAGGGTGAGTCTCTGGTGAGGTGCAGGTGCAGCGAGTCAGTATTCTGGTGATTTGTGAAGGAATGGGCAGTTCCTGTAGCCTGACAAACCAAAACCACATCAAGATGTTTGGTCTGGAAACTCACCATAGACAGGGGTCAATCCGAGGGGCAGATAAATGGTTGTCTTTCAAACTCCCTCTGCACGCGATAGGATAGCGCTACACCAACCAGAGCAACGAAAGTGAAGCAGAGCTCACTGACAGATTAAACATTCGCCGTATCCGGTCGGCTAAACTCTGAATACATCTTCCCTTTTTAAGAATGACTTCAGTGCCGTTCTTTGTTCTTTTCTCAGAGAAAAGCTTAACTCCAAGTCTTCCAGAGTCGCGGTCAAAGCTGATTCGAAAGACCGCCATTCGCCAGTTTCTGTGTTTACTAGAAGCACGCAAACGCAACTCGGCCGTCGTCATTATGGCCCCGCCCGCCGACTCTATACACGATGTGATTGGCCCGTCCAGATTGAGAGGAATACAGCTCAGAAGGGTATTGAGAGTTCCTAGACGACACTTGCGGGCAGATTAAATTTGCTGCCGCTAGGGTGCGTCTAGATTTCTTGGCTACAGTTCCTAAGGATTGGGTGACAATTTGGGCTGTGATGGTGTGGTTGACTCTGTAGCTGTGTCTCATTTCGGAAAGGCTGCATCCTCCGGAGGTTGCATTTAAAGGCTGCATACGTCATAAGGCTCTCCCATTTCAAAAAAGTAAATAGGACACTCCAAATGTGACCTTCAAATGCGCCCTTCTTTCACAGGAATTCAGAGTGTGCATGAGGTGTAGCCTTTGCTGCTGCAGATAACCCACAATTCTTTGTGTTGCCGTTAATAACCATCATATTTTTTATATATTATATGAAAAAACGGCACCACCATCAGATTTAAATGCAAGCGTTGATGTGGTGTTTAAATGTAATTAGTTTTAATCTTGTTTTTGTTTTTAAAGCTCTATTAGGCTACCTGAAACAGATAGTTGTGGTAAACAGGATTACAAGTGTTTAGTGCTTTTTAAACATTGGGCCGACTGATTCAAGCTGATAGAAGAGAAACTTTGACTGAAATAACCAATCGTTACAACCGAGGTATGCAGCAAAGCATTTGTGAAACCACAACATGCACAACCTTTAGGCAGATGGGCTACAACAGCAGAAGTCTCAGTTTCTGTTGAGACATTTAGATGGTAGAGTCAGAATTTTGCATAAACAGAATGAGAACATGGATCCATCCTGCCTTGTTTCACTGTGCAGGCTGGTGGTGGTGGTGTAATGGTGTGGGGGATGTTTTCTTGGCACACTTTAGGCCCCTTAGTGCCAACTGCACATTGTTTAAATGCCACGGCCTACCTGAGCATTGTTTCTTACCATATCCATCCCTTTATGACCACCATGTATCCATCATCTGATAACTACTTCCAGCAGGATAATGCACCATGTCACAAAGCTCGAATGATTTCAAATGGTTTTCTTGAACATGACAATGAGTTCACTGTACTAAAATGGCTCCCACAGTCACCAGATCTCAACCCAATAGAGCATCTTTGGTATGTGGTGGAACAGGAGCTTCGTGCCCTGAATGCGCATCTTGCTGTCCTATCAATATGGGCCAACATTTCTAAAAAATGCTTTCAGCACCTTGTTTAATCAATGCCACGTAGAATTACGGCAGTTCTGAAGGCGAAAGGAGGTCAAACACAGTATTAGTATGGTGTTCCTAATAATCCTTTAGGTGAGTGTATATATTTATGTGCACACACACACACACACACACACACACACACACACACACACACACACACACACACACACACACACACACACACACACACACACACACACACACACACACACACACACACACACACAGTTGGTACGGAAAGTAGTCAGACCCCCTTAAATTGTTCACTCTTTGTTATATTGCAGACATTTACTAAAATCATTTAAGTTCTTTTTTTCTCATTAATGTACACACAGCACCACATATTGACAGAAAAACACAGAATTGTTGACATTTTTGCAGATTTATTAAAAAAAACTGAAATATCACATGGTCTTTCTTATCATCCTTGAGATGTTTCTACACCTTCATTTGAGTCCATCTGTGTTTGATTATACTGATTGGACTTGATCAGGAAAGCCACACACCTGTCTATATAAGACCTTACAGCTCACAGTGTATGTCAGAGCAAATGAGAATCATGAGGTCAAAGGATCTGCCTGAAGAGCTCAGAGGCAGATTTCTGGCAAGGCACAGATCTAGCCACGGTTACAAATGCATTTCTGCTGCACTTGGAAGACGGTTGGGATGACCAGAACCCTTCCTAGAGCTGGCCATCCAGCCAAACTGAGCTATCAGAGGAGAAGAGCCTCGGTGAGAGAGGTAAAGAAGAACCCAAAGATCACTGTGGAGGAGCTCCAGAGATGCAGTCGGGAGATGGGAGAAAGATGTAGAAAGTCAACCATCACTGCAGCCCTCCACCAGTCGGGGCTTTATGGCAAAGTGGCCAGACGGAAGCCTCTCCTCAGTGCAAGCACATGAAAGTTTGCTAAAGAACACCTGAAGGAACACTTCAAGAATGTAAAAAATAAGATTCTCCGGTCTGATAAGACCAATATAGAACTTTTTGGCCTTAATTCTAAGCGGTATGGTGGAGAAAAATATTACCTGTCCAATAAAGTCCCAACAGTGAAGCATGGTGGTGGCAGCATCATGCTGTGGGGGTGTTTTTCAGATGCAGGGACAGGACGAATAATTGCAATCAAGGGAAAGATGAATGCTGCCAAGTACAGGGATATCCTGGACGAAATCCTTCTCCAGAGTGCTCAAGACCTCAGACCGGGGCGAAGGTTCACCTTCCAACAAGACTATGACCCTAAGCACACAGCTAAAATAACGGAGGAGTGGCTTCACAACAACTCTGTGACTGTTCTTGAATGGCCCAGCCAGAGCCCTGACTTAAATCTCTGGAGAGACCTGAAAATGGCTGTCCACCAACGTTTACCATCTAAGCTGACAGAACTGGAGAGGGTCTGCAAGGAGGAATGGATCCCCAAACCTAGGTGTGAAAATTTTGTTTCATCTTTCCCAAAAAGACTCATTAGATCAAATTGGGAGAATATAGACTCATATTAGATCAAATATTTCAGGTTTTCTTTTTTAAAGGGGGGGTGAAACACTCAGTTTCAGTCAGTGTCATGTCAATCTTGAGTACCTATAGAGTAGCATTGCATCCTGCATATCTCCGAAAAGTCTTTATTTTTTTTATAATTATATAAGAAAGATGCGCTGTTCCGAGTCTTTCCGAAAAAAGCCGAGCGGGTGGGGGCGTGTCGTGTGAGCGGAGCTAAATAATGACGTGTGCTCGCTGCTGCTATTGTGTTGAGTCGAGTGCGTCGTAAAGCTGTGTCATCCCTAACAGCGGGAAAAAAACTTTATTCAAAATAAAAATATGGCTTTTAATCAGATACAGCCATACATCTATGATCCGGAATCAGACCCAGAGGCTGCAGTTGAACAGGAGCAGCAGCAAAAACGACTAGAGCAGGACGTCTGTATGTGGTACAAGTTATACACTAACTATATAATATGCTTAGCGGCTTGTGTTATTTACATATTTATACTTGAATTATATCGTCGTATTTTTGTCTTTGAAGGTGTACATGTGGGAAGTGCAGTTGTGCACGTGTGTGTGTGTGTTTACGCGTGGTTTGTGTAGACAGGAAGCGGACTGGTTTTGCACGGCAGGTTAAGTTAGTGTTTACATAGAAAGACACGGAATAGTAGCGCATTTGAATGAAGAAGCGCGCTTATTTAGTTCAACATATTTCCCCCCTCTTTGTGTATTGTTGTTTGGAGTGCTTTTACAATACACAAACATAAAGTTACACATATAGTGGCCAGCTAAACAAATGTACAAGCACTACACATCGCATGCTCCATTGATCAATTAACTATACGTGATCATGTTTGGGCTACTCGATGAGCATAACGTTAGGCAAAAACACAGACATTTGAAGCAGTCTCACTCACCGCCTGCGGTTCTAACGTTGGGACTGCTCCATCATTCAGCATTAGGCGATCGGGAAAATCCGGCGTCGAACTGGGCCTTGTTTATGAAACAGTCGGCACCGAAATGCAGCGAACAGATATAAACATTTGCGCAACTCAGTTGCTGATCCGGAAAAGCAAATTACATCCACTGTTGCCTTAACGCGGGGTTTTGGGGGAATCTGTGCAGGACTGTCTTGGTCTGGCAACCAAAAACGCACTTTTTTGGTGACATTGTTATGTGCACATCACCTGTCCAGCATCCTACAAGCCAGCGCTTTGATGGGCGTAGCCTGTTACTTTCGCTCTCTCCCTCTCTCTCTCTCACGCGCTTCCGGTAGAATTGTCCGTAAGGCCCATACAAGGATATTCCGCCCCCATTAACGTCAAAGGGGACGCATGATCTCAAAAAACTTGCCGAAACTTATGACTAACCGGAAGTAGTATTTTTGACAAAGAAATACTCCCATCAAACGTCCACCTTAACTTTTGAAACTTTGTCTATGTTTAGTATGGGATTCCAAGTCTTTAACAGTGTAAAAAGATCAGTATGCATGAAACAGCATTTCACCCCCCCTTTAATAAATCTCTGCAAAAAGGTCAACAAGTCTGTGTTTTTTGTGCCATTGTGGGGTGCTGTGTGTACATTAATAAGAAAAAATGGCAAATGGCTGAAATATAATAAAGTGAGAAAAATGTATGTGGGTCTGAATACTTTCTGTACCCAGTGTATGTGTGTGTGTGTGTGTGTGTGTGTGTGTGTGTGTGTGTGTGTGTGTGTGTGTGTGTGTGTGTGTGTGTGTGTGTGTGTGTGTGTGTGTGTGTGTGTGTGTGTGTGTGTGTGTGTGTGCGTGCGTGTATTTTTCATTCACTATATATATAGTATATATGCAATGACACTCAGGCTTTTTAAATGTGACTTAAATCGTAATATTTCTCCAGTACAACTTGGTCTCTAATACAGCAGAATATGATCTATGATTTTAAAGCTTTCCAACAGGAAGTGCTCTGAATCCATTGGATCACATTTGCCTGGCTCTCCGTCTATCTCTCCCTCTCTTTTCCCTTTCTTTCAGAGCTCTGATAAGGAGTATTACACTGTCGCATACAGTGGGGGATGGCTAATCTGAGAAAGAAACATTACTCCCTGTTTTCCAATTTGCATGCTAATAGAGTTCCCATGCTCATCTGATCATCTGATATAGCCTGATCATTGCTATAACCAGAGGCATCAACCCTTTCTTTCTTATTTGAGGGGGCACCAGCGGCTCTTCTGACATATATAACCATATACAGTAGATTTGTTAAGGCTGGTATACATAACCAAAACACAACATTTCAAACATTATTAATCAAAATCGACTGGGTTAAAAGTTTAAAGGGGCACATATATTTTGAATGGGCCTGAAGCTGCAAGTTAAAACATATTATACATATTAAATATAGTAAAGAAGGCGCCTGGCGGTGTAAAAATAGCTTGCGCTCTAAATAAAGACATTACATTTAATTAAACTTAATCCACTTTAAAACCCAGACACAAAAACACCCCCCCCCCCCACACACACACACACCAACCTTTAATTCAGACTAGACTTGAAAGAGCCTGATACGTACATTTGATTAAGATATAAAGTAGTCTTGAAATGGGTTTATATTTCACTTGCAGATTAAATAATTTTGCAACACATGTAACTTTAAAACCGAGCATGTGTAAAACTTCCCTTGAATTCAGATCAAAAGAGGAACTGTGAACACTTTTGGAGTAAGGTATTGCAGCATGAAAGAGAGCTTTGTTTTGGAAAGTGTGTGTCTGTGTGTGTCCGTGTCTGTGTGTGTTCCGTTCAACACAGCAGCATCCTTCCGGCCGGAAGCTGTAGCCCAAGTACATCAGCAAGTCAATTACACCGGTTAAGGGACTTTCTCAGAGATTAGTGTGTGTGTGTGTGTGTGTGTGTGTGTGTGTGTGTGTGTGTGTGTGTGTGTGTGTGTGTGTGTGTGTGTGTGTGTGTGCGTGTGTGCGTGTGTGCGCGTGTGCGTGTGTGTGTGTGTGTGTGTGTGTGTGTGTGTGTAAATGAATGCCAGCATAAATGTCTGACTCATGCTCAACACCATACAATATCTCAAATACAATGATTTACACATATGCCTAGCTGACATATAACATGGATATGAACTTTTGTTTTCAACATCATCGTTTCTTCAACAATAAATATATATATTTTTAAAATGAGGGACAGATTAAAACTCCCTTAGCAACTTTTTATCTGACTACTTCAGTCAGTTTCACTACCTTTCAAATGCCTGTGGATTTTATTGTTTTTGATTGGATTGTCTATAATTATATTGTTTAGGAGATTCCCCCCTTCTATGTAAACTACTTTGAGTACCCATAAAAGCACTATATAAATGTAACAAGTTATATTTTATGTTATATTATACCTTATTTATTATAAAGTGTCCATCATAAAATATTGTTAGATTGTACAAAATGTAAACAAATAGTGAAATAAACTATGTCAATATTTGTTAAAAATATTTTAATAAATGTTTACACAGTTACAACAGAATGAACTAAAGAGCTTAAATACACAATATAACAAACTAAATGCAAACAGGTGTGATTTAAATACTCATTTAATGAATTGTCATGACAACCAAGGGACAAACGGGAACATAAAACAAAGGGAAACATGCTAACAGTCCCAATAGACCAAAACTAAGCATAACTACGACAACAGAATACTTGTGGAAAGGGGGTTGGGTGCTCTGGAAGATAGGAACCTAGAAGAAGCTCCGACAGAAAGAACCAGGGTGGCGTTGAAGAAGGAAGGAGCCATGGAGGTGAGGATAAAAGTAGTAGCCAGGTGAGAATCTAGAGTACAGCCAGGATGAAAGCCCACTGGGGAAAGGAGGGAGGAGCCATGATGGAGACTTTGCTGATGACACCAGGGGGATGACTGGTGGAGATGAGGTCGGTGGTGTGGAGTTCAATGCGCAGATGGGACTGGGTGACCGGGCATATGATCCTGGAGGTTGAGGAGAAGCCACAGCGACAAGCATCCAAGATGGAGCCAGGGTGCCTGAGGACTGAATCCGACCTGGTGGAACTGAGGTGGAGCCAGATGAAGCCAAAGGGGTGAAGAGAACCAGTGCTATAGAGTGTAAGTCTGTGGTGCAGGCAGGGTGACATCTGACCAAGGCGTAGCTGGAGAAGTCTGAGACCTGAAGACCTGAAGACCAGAGGCAAATCCACACAATATAGAGGAGTTAGAGGAGAAAACGAGGGGCTGAAGGGAACTAGTGGAGGCAGGTCTGATGGACTGGCTGACTTTTGAAGAGGAGACGGTAGAGGGAGGTTGGGTGGAAACTCTGGACACACAGGAGACTTGGAGCTGGGAGGAACCAAAAGAGATGGAGAATAAGGAAAACTTCCTCTTCCAATTCTCTCAAATACTCCTCAATTTTTTTTAAAAAACAGTTCAGCTGCAGCTCACCGCATCAGTGAGAGTGTGGACCGTGTCTTCCTTCATTTCCTCGTGATCCACAGGTAATCCCACAAAGACGCATGCTGTTGCTGTCTCACACACCTGGTCAGACTCACCGTGGGGCTCAGGCTCCAGGGCGATGGTTGGCTCAGCCCACATTTCTGGCTCATGCATCATGGAGGGATGCATCGATTGTCTGCGACCAGCATGGATGGAGAATAAGGAAAACATCCACTTCCAATTAATTATAAAAACAGTCTTGTGTTCATATTTGAACCACAACAGAGTTCATTTAGCAGCTGACAAAGACCCATCTTTTCAGAGGTCTCAGTCAACTTGTTTGGTGCGCACCAGGGTTCGGATGCAGCATTCACACATTTCCAAATGGACCGCACTAAAAGAGCAATCACACCCAGGTTTTAATCCAACCAATGCCAACATGTCAAGTGAAAGACAACTTTTATGGCAACTTTAAGGTGTTTTTTGGAGCTTGGCAGCCCCTGGTCACTCTACTGTGTTTGAAGACACAAGCTAAATAAGTTAACAAAAGTCAAATGGGTTTGGAGAAACATTACGGGGAAGTAAATGATGACAGAGTTTTCATTTTTGTGAACTATCTGAGCTATTTCTTTAAATAGTCCTGTAGCGTAAAAATAATGAAATAGTGTGTATAATAATTATAAAAGTATTTGCTGTTTGAAATAGTTTTAGGATTATATTGAAGGTAACAGTTGCAATAATCAATCTCCATATTTTCAACTGTCATGTTCTGTCAGTGCATACTTCAATTCCCTTGGCTCTTTTGGCTGCATCATGCTTCAGAATTCTCTGAAAACTTGCATATTTCCTTAAGCATCTCTGAGAGAATGCAGGCACGGCAAAAGAAGTTTCGGCATGCCTTGGGAATAAAGACGAACAAAAGCCAGATGTGAGCATGTTTACTTGGCCCATAGTTTCTGTAGACAGGGCTGTACACAACCCCCTCCCTCCTCACACCCACATTTTTCCATACCCGTCTGACTTTCAGTTCTTCCTGAATTAAGAAGGTTACATTAGACAGTAGGGTCATCGACAGGGTCAACTGTGACCGTATTGAGAGTGACGTCCATGTGTGACGACTGTGAAGAAACACACCAAGCGAGAAGTGTTGAGCAGTTTACACGTTTCCTGTGAGATCACAGGCATTTTATATTGATTTATGAATGGAGAAGGTCCATGACACTTTACTATAGAAAGGATTTGCATCTCAGAGCCTGGCTTTACAATCTTAATAAAAATGCAGAGGAGAATGGCATATATAAATAGAATATCATAGTCATAACCTCTGAGAAAGCACGATAAGTTATAGACTCATATATCATTTACATTAATACTTATAAATTATTGTATTAAATGTATCTAAAAAAAATCTATAATTTTCACAATAAGTAAATTACGCTGATTTTTAACTACTTGTATAGTCTCTTATCCAAAAACTCTTATTCAACTCGCATCAACTAAAATCTGATATGCATTTAGATATTCAGTAAGAATGAATAGGGTTTTTTCCCCCACCTGATTCGCTAAAGGAATTATGCAAATCATTTAACATTACAGGAATACCCACTAAGTAAAGTTACAAACATTCCAGCGAACCATGTAACAACCATTACGACCCGTGTAAAAAATGCAAGAAACTGTTTCTTAAAGTCAGCATGACACTGAAATGTGCAATAGTTTTTTCTTTTCTCCATTGTCACATAAACAGATCAGTCATAACATTATGACCACTGACAGGTAAAGTGAATAATACTGGTTATCTCTTCAGAGTCAAGAGAGGGCTCCAGCCCTTGACCAGCGTCCAGAGATGGCTTCAGGTCATGGCCCCATAGCTCAGCACGAGACATTTTTTGGGAGGGTGGGCAGTAGTAGTATTGTAGTCAAGACCACCTAAACCAAGACCAAGACTTTGAAGGGCCGAGACCAAGTCAAGACCAAGACAAGCCGAGACCGAGACAAGACCAAGACCAGTGCAAGCCCCCACACTTATGATAAAATGTGCTAATCTCGATGGGGTATTTATCTCAGACACAGTCCGATATGTCTTAAATAAATGTGAATAACATGAGGTGGAATGTGTATCATACAGATATGCATTAGTATGCTGCTTAGGCAAATTATTTTATATATATTTACATATACAAATTTTCATTTACAATTGGAAAATGCAATTGTGCAGCTTTATTGTGCAACAGCAAGGAAAACCCTGTACTTGCATTTTATTTTGATTAACTCTAGTTTGATTTAACAAATATCTCACATGTGAGATGTCACAAAATGGTCTTCGGTGGTGGCTGATCGACCTGGTCATCCACACACACACACACACACACACACACACACACACACACACACACACACACACACACACACACACACACACACACACACACACACACACACACACACACACACACACACACACACACACACACACACACACACACACACACCTATATGATATTTCTCATGTCTGTGAGACAAGTAGCCTATATGCAGAGTTTTGGTTTATTTATGAGACCGCTCCAGTTCATGTGCGTTCATGTCCGTCATGTCCGCTCTGTTCTACAAAGACTCATTGACAACCAACTTTACGAAAAACCTGAGAATTGTGAGTTTCATCAGACTGTCACGTCCTTCCTGGGTTTATCAGTCCTGAAGGGGTCGCCATGGATGACACCAAGGTCCAGACAGTAGTAAATTGGCCATTACCCACCACTCTGAAAGAACTGCAACACTTCTTAGGATTTGCTAACTTCTACAGACGATTCATCAGGGACTTCACACCTGTTTCTATCACCTGGATTATTTAAGCCTCTGCACACATTCATTCATTGCAGAGTCTTGTTTTTGCCCCCGCTGACACTACTGAGTGTTTTTCCTGTTTTCTTTGATTCCCTAGCATGAGCTTGGATTGTTTGTTACCCTTGAGATTGTTCGCTGCGTGTCCTGTATTCATCTGTCTGCTTACTGGATTACTCTGCCTTGTCTACTGCCTGTCCCGACTCTTCACCTGTTCATGTTCACAATCTGCCATTGCCTTGGACACTTTTATTGCTGCATGGTGATTGACCTCTGCCTGTTTTACTATGATTTTTTATAAATAAAGCTGATTATGTATCCCACCAATTATCCTGCTTCATCACAATATACATACAGGGTGTGCAGAGTTATTAGGCAAATGAGTATTTTGACCACATCATCCTCGTTATGCATGTTGTCTTACTCCAAGCTGTATAGGCTGGAAAGCCTACTACCAGTTAAGCATATTAGGTGATGTGCATCTCTGTAATGAGAAGGGGTGTGGTCTAATGACATCAACACCCTATATCAGGTGTGCATAATTATTAGGCAACTTCCTTTCCTTTGGCAAAATGGGTCAAAAGAAGGACTTGACAGGCTCAGAAAAGTCAAAAATAGTGAGATATATTGCAGAGGGATGCAGCAGTCTTAAAATAGCCAAGCTTCTGAAGCGTGATCAACGAACAATCAAGCGTTTCATTCAAAATAGTCAACAGGGTCGCAAGAAGCGTGTGGAAAAACCGAGGCACAAAATAACTGCCCGTGAACTGAGAAAAGTCAAGCATGCAGCTGCCAAGATGCCACTTGCAACCAGTTTGGCCATATTTCAGAGCAGCGACATCACTGGAGTGCCCAAAAGCACAAGGTGTGCAATACTCAGAGACATGGCCAAGGTAAGAAAGGCAGAAAGTCGACCACCACTGAACAAGACACACAAGCTGAAACGTCAAGACTGGGCCAAGAAATATCTCAAGACTGATTTTTCTAAGGTTTTATGGACTGATGAAATGAGAGTGAGTCTTGATGGGCCAGATGGATGGGCCGTGGCTGGATTGGTAAAGGGCAGAGAGCTCTAGTCCGACTCAGACGCCAGCAAGGTGGAGGTGGAGTACTGGTTTGGGCTGGTATCATCAAAGATGAGCTTGTGGGGCCTTTTCGGGTTGAGGATGGAGTCAAGCTCAACTCCCAGTCCTACTGCCAGTTTCTGGAAGACACCTTCTTCAAGCAGTGGTACAGGAAGAAGTCTGCATCCTTCAAGAAAACCATGATTTTCATGCAGGACAATGCTCCATCACACACGTCCAAGTACTCACCAGCGTGGCTGGCAAGAAAGGGTATAAAAGAAGAAAATCTAATGATATGGCCTCCTTGTTCACCTGATCTGAACCCCATTGAGAACCTGTGGTCCATCATCAAATGTGCGATTTACAAGGAGGGAAAACAGTTCACCTCTCTGAACAGTGTCTGGGAGGCTGTGGTTGCTGCTGCACGCAATGTTGATGGTGAACAGATCAAAACACTGACAGAATCCATGGATGGCAGGCTTTTGAGTGTCCTTGCAAAGAAAGGTGGCTATATTGGTCACTGATTTGTTTTTGTTTGGTTTTTGAATGTCCGAAATGTATATTTGTGAATGTTGAGATGTTATTTTGGTTTCACTGGTAAAAATAAATAATTGAAATGGGTATAAATTTGTTTTTTGTTAAGTTGCCTAATAATTATGCACAGTAATTGTCACCTGCACACAAAGATATCCCCCTAAAATAGCTAAAACTAAAAACTAAAACTTCCAAAAATATTCAGCTTTGATATTAATGAGTTTTTTGTGTTCATTGAGAACATGGTTGTTGTTCAATAATAAAATTAATCCTCAAAAATACAACTTGCCTAATAATTCTGCACTCCCTGTATTTGGATCTGTTCACTAACATACTAAAGCACATGTAAAATACTTGCATTTAATTTTAAATTTACTCAAACGTAATTTCATCATTACAAATGTGTAATTAAAAATATTAAAAATGTTCAATTTGCAAATATAAATGAAAATTCAGCCCGGACTTTTGTGGAGATCCTACAATCCATCTGTCGTGGAGCAACTATGCTCGAACCAGAGCTGTTCGGACCAATCAAATTGTCAGGATGGGATCTTTACGATGATGAACAGATGAACAACAGTAACTTAATCATCTACGTCGAGCGATTGGGTTGAATTTGTTGGTTCGGTTGAAACACGCACATAATCACAGCCCAATGGAACAGTATCAGACTCATATTCTGACTAGAATGATGAAGTCAGGCTACTAAAGTCTACTACTAGGACAGTCTCCCGTACCTGAAGCTCATCTTTAAAATGATAAAGAGACTGAGCATGTGGCACATCTGGACATACGCTCTTCTCCATCATTTGATCGTCATCATTTGATGAATTACATGCTCAACAGAGATGCACTCATACTTCTCTTTTTGATGAGAATGTTTACCAACTACTTTCTGTGTTATGCAGCCCTGAGGTCTGTGAATAAGGTGCATTCTAGAAAAAGCTTAAAAATGATAAATAAATGTGCAAAACATTTATATATCAAAGCATATTTCCCTGTACAATTTGAAACAAGAAAAAGAAATGTTGGTTTGTGAGCAAATCAATTTTGATTTTGGCCTAATGAATGGTTTGATTCACAAACACGAATGATCAAAGTGAGCATGAATCAAAAACCAACTCTCATGAGAACTCGATGACAGCTTCCAAATTTAGCCTAGCTATTTGAAGTGAATTAGATTTTTTTCTCTTTATTTGCACAAGACATATAACGTGTTTTTTGATGCAATATATTGGCACCTGAAAATTAATAATGGGGTAATTAATCAGAATAAAAACAATCTGAATTAAGTTTGCAAGAAGCGATTAATCAATAAAACAAAAGTTCAAGGACAAGTTATTGATTTTGTGGCAGCCTCAGCTCGCCTAACTTGCCTGCGTTCCATTTTGGGAACAGTTAAAAAGTTGGAGATGGGTCAAGTGGAAAAATGACGTATTATGTAAATAACCCGTGTCAAAAATAGCCCTTCAAATGAAATGCAGAGACAAGGCCATTTTAGCTGTTTATGTGCTTATGACCACTAAGTTGGCTGTGTAATGCATCCAAGCTGCAGAGACCTATTGCAAACAGTTGTATCCCACATCAGTCGGTAACCATCTGCATTCACACACCCTTTGCCAGGGGCGGCAAGTCGAACAAGCACAGGAGACTGGTAGAAAGTATGTTACTCATTCACCAAAGTTAACACTTTACCCAACAGTACTTGGATTGTACAAAAAAACATATTAGCATGAAATGATCTGGTTATTATAAATGTGCACTGTAGTTTTGCCGTCTGCACTTTAATTATTGCTCCAGCTCTTTAAAGTGTGCTGGATTTTTGGCTCTCAGCGTTTTTATTATAGTAATCATCTGGCTAAAAATTCATTCAGAAAATGATTCTGAATAATAATTATTAAAACATTGTTGGGGTAATGCATTTTAAGTAACGTGGATTATGTAATTAAATTACTTTTTCAAATAAGTGACTTTGTTTTCCTATTTATTGATTGACAACTCTCCTGTCACTATATTGAGAGTGAGTCATGCTGCCTTCACGAAATTATCATAAATATGAGTTTTTGAACCGGTTCTTTTTAGTGAACCGGGCGAACCAGTTCACCAAATCGGACTGAATCGTTCTAAACGGTTCGTGTCTCAAATCAGCGCTGACCACACACGAGCCGCTAATACTGAGCATGAGCGAGTAACTGAATGAGCAGCGGTCCTCATCGGATCAGCAGTACAGAATCGAAAACTATTTCTCTTGGAAACGTTCAATACTGAGGACCGACGAGCCGATAAGCAGAGCCTCTTCATAAACACGATGCTCTTCTCGACTTTCCGGCTACCGCTGCGTTCCCACGAGGCTTCAGCACGAGACACAACTAGCCGGCTAAAACAGGTCAATTTAAAGAATGGCTAAGTGGCTAAACGCATCTTGTTGTCATGTAAGGGACCTGTTCTTGTTGGACAGACATTTAAATTGCATTTTGTGTCTGTTAAGAGGCACAAAGACACCCGTTACGTCTATGCCCCCATAGCTGCCGTTTTAGCTGAGGGGGGGCTCTGGGCATTAACTGTAATAACGCCGTGTTTCAAGCACCAATCCGGTTCATTTTTTTTCTATAGACTGTCCTCACAAAGATATAACGATCAAGACAAACTTAAAAATTCGCCGGAGTTGTCCTTTAAGGAAATAACATAGTTTAATATGAAAAAGTGGTGAAGTATCCCTTTAAGACTTCTCTCTTTTCCTTAGTAAAAATTTCTCTCAGCAGTTTTGTGAATAGGTTTTAAGAGAAAGCTCGTAACTAAGAACTTTTACTGTCATTTAGGAGAACTCTTAGTGCTAAGATAAAATGTTTAGTGAATACAGCCTCTGAATAAGATATTTTACGTAAAAGATGTTTACATATAGCCTGGCTCTGCCCTCCAACGTACTTCCGCTCAATTTTCATTTTCCTTCAGTACTACGTCTGGGACTGCTGTGTAGTCTTAGGTTTTCTCTGAACAAATTTTTACCGGTCCAATCAGCGAACAGAGGGAGTGGCTGAGAATGATGACGTTGATGTCGAGCGCTAGTTTGAGATGTAGTTCAGTAATGGCGGTGGAGAAAGATGCAAACTAAACCATTCATTGCATTGTGGCACCTCTGCCGAATATCCAGAAGTTAAAGCCGGAGCAATAACAGTCTTTGCTGGGGTTTGTTGGTGGCCATGATGTTGTGGCCCTCCAACGGTAAATTCGGGAAAAGTTTGATTTTCCAGATCGCTTCGTTAGTGATGAAGGAGTTGGCTGAAGCTATTGGACGGTAATTGTTTCTCGTGGGGTCGGAAGGTATTGCCATCATTTAAGTTAAAGGGACTGGTCAGTTATTCTATTGCCGTCCGTCTCTCACCACCCGCGTAAAAATCCCCGGCCAAGTTACCTAACGTTACTGCTTTTGACAAACGCAAGGTCGTGTTGATGTAACAGCTGTCCGAATCCACATCTCTCGAGTTTTCAACAATATATCACTTCAAAATTCACTGTTTGTAATCATTTTTGACCACTGCAGAATCACAATCTGAATGCATGAGTTTTAGGTTTTATCCTATAGTTTTATCACTGAGGTGGCATGCACATGTGCACTTTTATTTTGTCGGATTTCCATGAGTGAAACGGGCGAAGGGCTCATGACATACGTCACGACCAAACGTTAGCGATTGGTTATGGGAGATCCAGAGTGGCTTAGGGCAGATCCAATAGTTTTAAACCTCAACAGGGTGCCCGCCTTCGCGGAAATAAACCCTTGTCAATGGAGAGTGGCCAGACTCTATGTACAAATTAAATGTACAAGAGTCTGGTAAAACCAGGCTAGTTTACATATAGTCTGCAAGAAAAAATAAATAACACAATGCATTAAGAGCCGGAATGAAAATTTATTGTCTTCACGGGAAACATGTAAGTATATTCTGTTGCTTCTGGAGGCAAGTACTAAATGACAATAATATATACATTTAAGCAAAATAAGAAATATTTGGATATCTTCATCCTGTTGAATGAGTGATATTGACTGGTTATTAATACTTATAAAGCACATATTAATGCATTATTCTGCATGAGCGTATCTTACTTAATTAGTTAATTACCTTACTATCTGTTAATAAGCAGTAATTAGGAATTTATTCAGGCAAAAGTCATAGTTAATAGTGAGAATTGGACAGTGTGACCGAAAAACAATATTATGAGTATATTTTATATTAATTTCATTTATTATTTTTGTGATTTGAATTGTCTGTGATACAGAACTTGCATGTTTAAGAATTGTACATATCTCACAGTCATCCGCTATATCCACAAAAAGTGCTTTAAAAAGTAAGATTCATTCCTCATTCCTCTGTTCATGCTTTATTTATTTTTCCAGTCTTGATGGAACTGGACAGATTAATGGCTGAAGTGTAAAAGTCAAATCTATGCGGTTTAGTAATGCGCAGTGTCCTCAACCATTATGTGAATTTCAGAACACTTTGTTCTTTCCTAATAACACAGAAATACAGTACAAAACCTTTTACAAATAAATCAGGCATCAACCCACTGAACATTAACAGAAACATTAGAAACAGCTGTCATCTTTGTTGCTTGTTCTCATGCAGTCTATCTCTTAATCTTTATCTCTAGCTAAAACACACTTTACTATAAAACCAGACCAACAAAAGACACAGTACACCTGCAAACACACTACAAAACATGGCAACAATATAGTATCATTTAACTAAGCTGGATGGCTGTTAGTATATGACGGAATGGAGAATATTTGTCAAAAGGAGCGAGTCATTATTGATCTATAAGAGAAAGGAAGAAAAACAGTTTGGAGCTGAATGAAAGGAGGGTTGCTGTTAAGTGAACAAAACTGCTAATGGAAACTTTAATAGGCACTTTGAATAGAAAAAAACAGGAATCTTTTGCAAAGAACTTTCAGTGGTATGACTCAGAGTTAGTGGCACCATGACACACCCAAACCTATTTGATGTTCAGAGGCCATTAAGTTTAACTTTGGCGGGTTAAAAAAGCGCAGAGTCAACACAACTGGAGTAGGGGCCCTACGGAGGAACAAAAGCACACTCATGTTTTATAGAGTCATGTGACTCTTAAATTAGAAGACAAAATACCTATAAAGACAATCACAAGACAACAATCATTTACTCACCCTCATGTGAGTCCAACCCTTGTTTTCTTCTGAGGAACACCTAAAGAGAACACAAAGATATTTAGAAAAAAGAAAATCGTTTTTTTTTTTTGTTGTTGTTGTTGGTCTATCCAATAATAGTCAGTGAGGTCCGATGTTGTTTGAACCCCAGTGATCTCTAAAATCTCTTATTTTGTGTTCTATATCAGAAAGAACATTAGGGTGAGTAAATGTTCATGGAATTTCTTGGTTGAACTGTCCCTTAAATTGTTAGTTCACCCAAAAATGACACTCTCACTCAAGCTATAGGTAAGCTGTATAACTTTCTTCCTTTCGCCAAACAAAATGGGAGTTATATTACAAAATATCCTGGCTCTTCCAGGCTTTATAATTGGAGTGAATAGAACCTGAGATTTTGAAACCCAAAAAGGCGCATACATCCGTCAATCCACAGGCTCCAGGGGGGTGATAAAGGCCATCTGGGACAAAGTGATGCGTTTCTGTACGAAAATTATACATAATTTTAACTTTATAAACTGTAATCTCTAGCTTCTCCATCTACACGTTCATGAGAGAGTCAAGTTCGGGTGGAAGAGTGACCTTTGACCCGGTGCATGATGTAGGATGTATGAGCGTAAGCTCAGGTGAGAGTAGACACCTCTCGCCGTTCAATCAAACAAACACAAGCTGCTCCCACATTTCTCTTTAAAACTTCTCGTTGTAGACTTCATAATTCATGACTGGTGTTTTGTTTTGCTCTGTCCTCTGCTTTCATCAATACATCATGTGTCGGGTCAGAGGTTACACTTCTGCCAGACTCTCGTGCAGCTGTTACCGGAAGCAAAGGATTCTAGTTAATAAAGTTAGAAATATGGATTTTTTTCTTACAAAAGCCCATCACTTCGGCCGTGTGGATTACTTTTATGATGTATGGATGTGCCTTTTTTGGTTAGTTCTAAAAATCATTATGTTTTCGAAATGTTAAAGAGTAGTCCACAACACAGCTATAATGATGGCGATATCATTAGAATGACTTTTAGAATTATTATTTTTAGCTTGACAGCTTATCAAAATACATTCTGGTTTATGGGTCCTACACACTGTGCGATTTTTCAAAATCCTTTGCGAATGTCCCTTGTCAGACTGTACGAACATGATTCCCGATGTAAGCCATGTCACACTGTAAGATCTCAGTTGGCATTAATGTCAGACTGCATGATAGTTAAGGCGCGCTAAAAACGGACGCGCAAGAAAAACTCGTCCGGAGTTTTATATCATCAATGAATGACACGTTGGGTGACAGTGAGCTGCATTACACGCGGGACTGAAATGCTGGCTACAAAGAAATCTCTAGCACTCGTTTTGGTCATAGTTTGTCATGAAAAACCGTGGAATTTGACTGTCGTCGTAGGAGAAGTCACACTGCAGAATTGTGTGCCAAATCTTCTGACACTGCCAGAATTTCATCTGAGGTAAAATTTAAATGCAGCGTTCATTAATCGGCTGCCGGTAAACATGTCAAACTAATAACCAAAGACATCAGATTTTAGCCTAGGATCTGAGGAATCTTTTAGGATTTGCTAAATTTGTCTCAGACGGCCAAATCGTGGCCAAAATCGCACAGTGTGCACCCGGCTTTAGAGTGCTCGAGCATTTAAAGTGGCAGATGAAAAAACTGCAGAATGCGTTTCGAATAAACAGAACTATATCGTCCCCTTTACAGTTATGGTTCTTGATATGTGAATGGGCTTTCATTTCCTAAGTCAATACAAACGTGCTATCTTTCCATGCAAATGAGGTTTATCATCATGATTAAATCCCAGTGCTATTAGCCCTGCACATTTAGGGCCAGATTTACTAAACAGGGCAAATAAGTGTGAAAGCACAATCCCATAAAAGTGTAGATGGGAGTGGATAGTTCTGCGCATGATCTACTGATGACGTGCAAATTAAAGAACACATGCAGACGCAGCCGGATCATTTCCATAATGACCAACACAATCTATCAAGAGCAGCGCAAATTAGTCTGGTATAAGACATGATTTTTTTGTGTGGTTATTAATGCCGCTAACACCAGTAAATAGACTAACGCAAACCGTAGTAAATCACCTTGCATGATTTGTAGGGAAACAAAATTAACCCTGCCCACTCCTTTTCAGCACTAATTCATCCCTGTGTGTCTTAAGTACATTTTGACAGTAGTTTTTTTTTAAGCCAAAAAAGGCTTTGCACTGATTCAAGCGAATGGTAAATCCAGCCTATTGTTTCTAGTGTGTGTACATTTTTAGCAATCATGGCAGAAGTAATTCAGCCGATGATGATCAAATGATGCAGTAGAGCATTATAACTGGGCTCATATTCAGACATATGGTGTACACCAGGACACTTTCTGCATCTTAAGAGTCAATGCAGGTGCCTGGATCACAGTGGTGAACTTGTGCTGCTGTACACAAAGTTATAAAAATCATTAAGATTATGATGATAAAGATGACGGTTCATCTAAAACTCTTCCTTTATTTTATTTATACTGTAGCATAGTAGAGGGGCGAAAGAGAAGTGACTGGAACATGATCAAGGTTGAACCTAAACCTTGGATACCAATAACCATCCGATCCTATATGCTCTGTTTTAATGAAATTAGGCACATATTTGTGAGAAGAGAATAATAAATCATTAGATAGAAATTAAAGCCACAATATGTAATTTTCCACCACTAGAGGTCGCTTGATTTCACAGAGATTTTATTATGCAGAGCATAATAAAATGTTTCTTCCGCTCATGCTTATGTTGGGTAACGCAGCACTGTTTTTATCATATTACACACACATCTATCACACACGCTCACCGTCTAATAAAACGCATCAGATATTCAAGCATATTTAATGTTTCCATGGTTTATACAAAATAACAAATTTAAATTTTGGGTAACGCGAGTATGATGTCATTGATAGGTGACGCACATACATGGTTCGTGTCCATGTTAAAATAGATTATTTATTTGTATATATATATATATATATATATATATATATATATACACACACTTCATATTTTTGGCTCACATTCACCCATTCATACACCGACGGCGATGTCAGCCATGTAAGGCGCCATCCAGCTCGAAACTTGGTCAGATGGAACCGAAGATTAAACCACCAACCTTTCTGTTTGTAGACAACCTACATGAACCACTGAACCACTGTCGCTGCAGCAGATTAAAGATGCTCGACTGGGTTGAGATCCGGTGACTGTGGGGGCCATTTTAGTACAGTGAACTCATTGTCATGCTCAAGAAAACAATTTGAAATGATTCGAGCTTTGTGACATGCTGCATTATCCTGCTGGAAGTAGCCATCAGAGGATGGGTACATGGTGGTCATAAAGGGATGAACATGGTCAGAAACAATGCTCAGGTAGGCTGTGGCATTTAAATGATGCCCAATTGGCACTAAGGGGCCTAAAGTGTGCCAAGAAAACATGCCCCACACCATTACACCACCACCACCAGCCTGCACAGTGGTAACAAGGCATGATGGATCCATGTTCTCATTCTGTTTATGCGAAATTCTGACTCTACCATCTGAATGTCTCAACAGAAATCGAGACTCATCAGACCAGGCAACATTTTTCCAGTCTTCAACTGTCCAATTTTGGTGAGCTTGTGCTAATTGTAGCCTCTTTTTCCTATTTGTAGTGGAGATGAGGGGTACCCAGTGGGGTATTCTGCTGTTGTAGCCCATCCGCCTCAAGGTTGTGCGTGTTGTGGCTTCACAAATGCTTTGCTGCATACCTCGGTTGTAACGAGTGGTTATTTCAGTCAAAGTTGCTCTTCTATCAGCTTGAATCAGTCGGCCCATTCTCCTCGGACCTCTAGCATCAACAAGGCATTTTTGCCCAAAGGACTGCCACATACTGGATGTTTTTCCCTTTTCACACCATTCTTTGTAAACCCTAGAAATGGTTGTGCGTGAAAAACCCAGTAACTCAGCAGATTGTGAAATACTCATACCGGCCCGTCTGGTACCAACAACCATGCCACGCTCAAAATTGCTTAAAGCTACACTGTGTAACTTTTTTAGTTTATTCTCAGCTAAAAACACTTAGGTTGTGTGTTCACCAAAGCGTTTTTTTACTGGCTGCCGTTTTCAATGAGAGTGCCACGTTTTTAGAACACCTGAAGCGCACCGAGGCGCTGAGCGAGTATTTCACGTGCTGAGCACTCAGCGTTTTTTACTGGTCGCCGAGAGTTGAAGAATGTTCAACTTTGAGTAAAACGCAGCGCTCATCACTGTCACTCTTCACCCAGCCGTTCAATCACAGTGGAGGAGGGGCGGGACAAACACAGCACAGACCAACCGCCACATTCTGCGTGTCGTCATCAGATGACAAGCAATAATAACGGAACAAAATGATTTAAAACAAGAGCCAGAGCAAATACTTTAAATTGTATCTGCAATTTTATATAGAATCAATACCGGAACAAACTACCTGTGAAATTAGTAAGACCTCCGCGGATTTTCCGTATCATAACAAGAGTCTCAACTGAAGAAAAAAAAAACATTGTCTGCTAAAACGCTCTCAAGCGCTCACAGCGAGGCGTTTTCAGCTGAGCGCCTAGCATTTTCAGCTGGCTACAAACGCTTTGGTGGACACACGGCCTTAAAATATATGTGCTCATTAATGTATATTTACTTCTTTCAAGTAATAAAGTATTCTCGTAAGTTTATAATACGCCATTGAAAATACATACAGGTGAGGGGTTCGAATGCTGGTCACCATGTTGCCCCTCCATCTTGAAAGTGCATTAGCCAAAGAGGGACATACCCGTAAATTCAAGCTTCACTTTTCGCGTTTTAACACTTGATGTCACTCATGGACGAGGTCGAACTGGAAGCCATGTTAATCTTGGACTAAATCGGCCACCGTAGGAGTTAAAACGAAATTGAAATTGAAAGGAACAGAAACTATTATTCACTGGATTGTCATATACCTTTTCACCGCTAGATGGGGGGAAATATCACACAGTGTAGCTTTAAATTACCTTTCTTTCCTTTCTGACATTCAGTTTGGAGTTCAGGAGATTGTCTTGACCAGGACCACACCCCTAAATGCATTATAGGTAATGGCCATGTGATTGGTTGATTAGATAATTGCATTAATGAGAAATTGAACAGGTGTTCCTAATAATCCTTTAGGTGAGTGTATATATAAACAGTACAGGCCAAAAGTTTGGACACATTACTATTTGTAATGTTTTACTTCTGCTTCTGCTCATCAAGCCTGCATTTATTTGATCAAAAATACAGAATTGTTTTAATATTGTGATATATTATTACAATTTAAAATAATTGGTTTTCATGCAAAGCTGAATTTTCAGTATCATTCCTCCAGTCTTCATTACAAATAGTAATGTGTCACTTTGGCCTGTACTGTACTGTATATATATATATATATATATATATATATATATATATATATATACATACATATATATATATATATATATATATATATATATATATATATATATATATATATATATATATATATATATATATATATGGGTATTGCAATTGTAAACTTGAAAAAATTGAAAACTTTTGAAATTGAAAAGCATTGTATTTTTTGGAAACCTTACTCCTTTTTTGTATTGAGTCATCGCAGGTTAATTTATGTATCTGGACTGTCCTGATGATCAGTTGAAGCTGATCAAGGAAAATGGAGGCTTGCTCAATTCAGCGAGGACCAATTTAAGACATGGGAATAAAGAGAATATGTATGTGGCCAGCTCATTTTTCTGCCATTACCTTAACATGGATTTAACAGTAACTATTAGTTAGCCTGGCTGTTGCAATCTAAGTCTCGACTTCTGGCACTTTTGTAGTCAATTGCAAACACCTACTCAGAATCACATTAAATTGTACTGGCACAGCTCCAGTGTAACACCTTACATTATTTCCAATCAGTCAAGGTTAGCCTATTATGTATTTTCTTGCTCCCAGCGATTTGTAAACTGGCCATCTCAATCACAATTTCACAGTCAATTCGAGACCCAAATAGCAAGTGTTTTAGTTTGGCGAAGCAAGCAAATTGATTGATTTTCTTTAGCCTGGACCAGTAAAATTTAATAGTTAAACTTTTACAACATGTATGATATGTGATCCATGTTAGCTGGCCATAAATTATTTGAGAGGACAGTTTAATATTCTCTCATAAAGACGATATAAAACCGGCCACCCACCACACAGCCAGGCCTGTCTAACACTTTGCCTGGGTTAGTTTGGCACAGATCCTGACTAATAGTACCATGGCTACATTTAAATAAAACTGACAATTGTTTTTCTTATATGTTGCAAAGCATTATCTCAGAGTGCACGTGGAGCGTTCCCTCTCCAGTGAGTCTGTACAGATACTCTTCACAGCCCCTTCCTGCCCAAGACAAGCTGGTGTTTACAAGGTAATAATGTTGATCATGAAAAATCAGTGCGCTCCCCCACACTTCCATCTCTAGTGGAGCAATCTCGCCCTCACCTTGCCTTTTCCACATAAAACTCAGCAGCTCCTGCGCACAGCCACACCACTATAGGACCCACGATAAAATAAAACTATCCATTCTGCCACCAAGACACCCGATCTCAAAAGCATTTAGAGTGTAAGACTCAAAATATTTACTTAATAATAATATATTAAAAAGACATGCAACTTGGACGTCAAGATTATTCATGTTATGGTCAAAAACTGACAAATGGTTAATATAGCACCTATCTCCCGATTTGATACTATCACAAAACTTGTGGCTTATACGACATGCATTGTGATTTTTAAGAATTGCTATTGTGATTTGATATTGCTGTGTATTGGAATTTTTGTTTGCTTTTTTAACTCTAGACCATGAGGAAAAGTCGAATGAGACGTGTATCTGATGGTTCAGGTCGGATATCCATAGATGTCTCTCCATTGTTACAATACAGAAGGACACAAAGAGCAGAGGAATGCAAATGGCAGATGTTTATTGAACAACCATTGCTTGTGGCAGTGCAGGTAAGTGAAAGCTGAACGTCCTGGAGGCAGGGATGGATCGCTGAGTGATAGGATAATGTGAGACATCAGGTAATGTGAGACACCCTGTATCTAGTCAACAGAACACATTTGTGGTCATATGACCATTATGTTTTAAAGCCTCTCCAATGACCCCTTGGCCATGAAGGAAAGGACCTTCATGGTGTTGTGGCCAGCATGTTTTTTTTTTTTTTTCTTCACAAAAATATATTTTTTTACATGTAAAAGTAACTTTTCTTGCTGTCAACTTAATCAACTTGTGCCAGAGCAAATTGATTCAGGTAGAAAATGTATTACATGTAAATCAACTACCAACATATTAGCCTGAATTGCTAAGAGAGATCGTTTTTTTTCTAAAAATGTGGCGGTGGGGTAGAGACTAATGCTCTGGGGTAAAGTAAGACATGAGGCACAAGTTAAGTTTAGTCTTAAACATATTTTCATTTAATCTTACATGACGTTTGTCATAAACATTGTCAAAAAGCGCCAAGGCAATACAGCAGGAAGACAACCTGGGGCAAATGTCCCTATCAGTGATGTGGTGAAAGAAGCTGCCTCAAATCTAAAAGACTGGAGGAACTAAACAGAGAGAGCAACTCCTCATCTTTCCCTGTAACCTTCAGGGCTGGACAGTAGAGTAAGCCTAGTTGTAGAGTATGGCAGTAGGCTGATGTTCTGATCCAGGTGTGTCTAGTCCTGTGTTCTGAGTCCCAGGCTGTTCTAGCTGGTTCTGATTGTCCTTTGCTCTGACCCCCAGACACTACAGCTGGCTCTAATGGTCCTGTGTTCTGAACTCCAGACTGTGTTCTGATCTAACTGGTTCTATGTGTCATGTTAATTAAAAGAGTTTGTGTTATATTATGTTTTATTTGATTTTGTTGTGCTTAATTGACCAATTCCTATGATTTTGTTAATAGCCCAACATTAGTTCTGGAATGTGTGGTTTTCAAGCTATCTGTCAGGATTCTAACTGTTACAACATGTGTTGTTATGGTAGTTTCAGAGTGGATAAAGTAAGTCGTTCACTTTACCCCATTTATTTCTCTGGTTTGTCTCAGTTTACCCCTAAGCTGGGGTAAAGCGAGACACAAGAAGACTTTTTTTAAAACAATCAAATTTGCACTGACCTTCATCCTGAATAGATTCTGATCATTTCCATTGCTTGGGAACATCCTGAATTAATTGGAAATGTGTCGATTTTACTGATATATCATTTTAGCTAGCTAAGAGGGGAGAAAATGTAAAAAAATGTCTCACTTTACCCCACTCTCCCCTACTATACTTGTTTGCTGCAGATGAGGTGGTTGGCAAATGCGTATAAATAGTATGAGTGTGCAGTCTCCTGAAATGTATAGGCCAAAATGAGTTTTGGCATGCATATGGTATGCAGTTTTTTGTGTGCATATGATACGCACTTTATGGAGTGTTATACGCACAAACCAAACACCCCACCACCCCTATCCTACCCAAGAGCATGTCATATACACGCCATAAAGTGCGTATCATATGATACGACTAATAAGCATTCATATATGAGAGTGTGTTGGGTAAACGGGCTGGAGCAGATCAGACAGGGGAGAATTCACACTGAACGAGGAACAACAAAGGAGACACAAGAGGAAACCCGATGGTGACAGGTAGCTTGTAGCTTGACGTAGTCCTTAAAGGGTTAGTTCACCCAAAAATGAAAATGCTGTCATTAATTATTCACCCTCATGCAATTTGACACCCGTAAGACCTCTGTTCATCTTCAGAACACAAATTAAGATATTACTGTTGAAATCCGATGGCTCAGAAAGGCCTTCATTGACACCAATGACTTTCCACTATTAAGACCCATAAAGCCACTAAAGATGTCGTTACAAAGCCCATCTCACTACAGTGGCTCTACAATCATTTTATAAAGCACCGAGAATAGATTTTGTGCACAATTTTTTTTTGTATAACGACTTATATAGTGATGTTGTGAATGTTTATGAATCAGCGTATCGATTTATGATTCGGATTGCCAATGTCACTTAATTTCGGCAGTTTGGCAGTTTGATACACTGATTCATAACATTCTAAACTTTGTTTTGAAATCAGCCCATCACTATATAAGTCGTTCTAAAAAAATTGTTTGCGCACAAAAACTATTTATAATGGCATATAGTGATGGGCCAATTTCAAAACAAAGTTGAGCGTTATGAGTCAGCGTATCGATTCATGATTCGGATTGCCAATGTCAAGTGATTTCAGCAGTTTATCAGTTTGACACGCGATCCGAATCATGAATCAATACGCTGATTCATAAACATTAGAAACTTTGTTTCGAAATCGGCCCATCACTATAAGTCGTTATTTAGTTTTTTTGTGAAAAAAACTATTCCCGTCGCTTCATAAAATGATTGTAGAATCACTGTAGGAGATGGGCTTTGTTCCGACGTCTTTAGTGCCTTTGAAGCTTGGAGCATACTCTGAAAGAACAAATAAATTTGTTTGTTCCCTTTCGAAAGGGAACTCGCACTGTGTCAGCTGACGCTACGGAGAACGCCTTCAGCGTGACAGGTGTCTGAAATCGCTATCAAATCACAATCCTACTGACCGTCGGCAGCTGGTGATGTCATCACCGTGCGACCAGGAAGTATAAAAGGGCACCGTGCCAACATGACGCTTTCCTTTTGTCTTCAGGGACTGTTTTGTCTGGTTCGCTGGAAAGTCTAAAAATGAAGTGCACACGTAAAGTGAAGGGAGCGTACAGGAAGTGCGCTGATCCATGTCCAAGGTTTCCCACGCCTGAGGACACACACACCCTTTGTGTGCTCTGCCTGGGGGAAGAGCACGCGCGGGAGGATCTCGAGGGGGCTTCCTGCGCAAACTGCGAGCGTTTTCCGTTGAGGACGCTCCGCTCTCGCCTGGCCTTCTTCTAGAGGGAAGAAGAGCCAGCATCTGGGAGCGGTCCCGCTCAAGCTGAGGCTGAGCGGCGCCGTCTGTCCCAGGGCTCCCAGATGGACCTGGCTCATCGTCTGGAGAGTACAGTTCTCGCGGACGATCAGCCAGGTCGCGAGAGCAGGCTGACGGAGGAGGAGTCGGATGGAGACTCCTCCTCGTCGTCAGCCCGTGCTCTTCCGGTCGATCAGAGGATGGCTGTGGATGAGGAGGAAAATGAAGCTGAGGCTGAATCCTCCCAGCCATCCTGCCCCGTGTATGGGGAGCTGTTAGATGTAATGGGGCGCGCGGCGCTGAGACTTCAGCTGCCGTGGCAGAGAGCCAGGGGAGAGGCCGCCCGCCCTGACAGATTGGGCGATCAGTTTCTCCCCGACCATAGCCGCCCAGCTCCTGGGAGCCTTCCATTCCTCCCCGACCTTCACGAGCAGGTCGTGGGGGCATCAAAGAAGAGACTCCCCTCGATGGCAAGGGTAAGAAGCACTAAGCTGAGTACTGCTCTCCAGGATTCCCATCTCCGAGTTCCGGTCTGAGGAGGACATTGCCAGTTTGCAGTCCCTCAGTCTGGATGCTCATGAGTAAGAGCGATGTCCGGAGGCTCTGTTTTTGACAGACAAGGTTGGCCAAGCTGGGGTGTCCCACAGAAGTGACGCCAGGTGAGGCCTCCCTGGTGGCATTCGGTGAAAGTTTTCCTGAATTAGTGACGGCTGGGGCGCCCTCGGGTCCCCTAGCCACATTCCCTTAAGGGACTCCTTCCTTCGAAGTAGTAGGTCCCAGGCCCTCGAGCAAGCCGAGAGTAGGAAACCTCAGTTAAAACTTGTTTAGGTTCTCTCTTAGGCATATAGCTTGGGCTATGACCATAGGGAATGATGTCACTGGCAGCCTGTGTGGCTAGAGGGGGAGTGGTTCAGACTTCCTGCGAACACTCGTCCAGGCAGTTCTCACTGCCAGTAAGGGGCGTGCACTCCTCTCAGCATGGCGGCGTGGGTATATCGTTCCCCGTAGCGTCAGCTGACGCAGCGCGAGTTCCCTTTCGAAAGGGAACGTCCCCGGTTACGTATGTAACCTTAGTTCCCTGAGAACAGGGAACGAGACGCTGCGTCACATGGCCATGCTTCAAGGTGTGCCTGCCCACAGTCCCTTCAGACGAAGCGGATAGCGTCATGTTGGCACGGTGCCCTTTTATACTTCCTGTTCGCACGGTGATGACATCACCAGCTGCCGACGGTCAGTAGGATTGTGATTTGATAGCGATTTCAGACACCTGTCACGCTGAAGGCGTTCCCCGTAGCGTCAGCTGACGCAGCGTCTCGTTCCCTGTTCTCAGGGAACTAAGGCTACATACGTAACCGGGGACGTTTTCTTGAGTACATTCCATACTTCAAGAGAAAAGCAGGTGCCGATCATCTGCGTTTCATCGCATTAACAACGGCCACTTTAAATGTATGACCAATCACACAATAGTTCTCGGACAGCGGCAAGAAAAAAGTTCTGCTCAGGCGATGTGTCGAGAACAAGCTGCGAGAACTCCCAAACCAGAGCTGCGAGAACAAAACAACGTAATTTTGATCTTTCAGCCCTGGGAGCGAGAACTTTGTACATGTGGAGTATGTTGCAGCCTTTATGGGTCTTGAAAGAGGAAATGTCATTAGTGTGAAAAAAGGCCTTTCTGAGCCATTGGATTTCAACAAAAATATCTTCATTTGTTTTCCAAAGATGAACATTAGGGTAAGTAATTAATGACAGAATTTTCGTTTTTGGGTGAACTAACCCTTTAAGGTAAGCATGAAGAGTCATCTTGAGAGACCAGAGTGACTGAGGGTGTGAGTGTGTCTGTGAAGTGCAGGTGTGTGTGATCTGTACTCTGGTGAGGGAGTGCGCTGTGATTGGGTGATGGTGGAGCCTGAAACTTGTGTCTGCAGTCGGATCTGCCTGTTTTATCCTGTGTTTTATATCATATAATACACAAATGGTTAGGTTTAGGGATGGTGTTTGGCATAGCGTAAAAAAATAAATAACATAAATGTAAATAAAATGATGCTGGCTAATTAAATTGAGAATCGCACTCCAACATTTCATAATGTTGCAAATTCATAACCCAATATATAATTTCATCATGACGATAACATTCCCATACCCAACGTGTCTGTGTATGAAGGTTTCTTATTGAAATCAATAGAGTCGAAAAATTATGCTAAAAGGGTGTTCTGTGCATTGAAAAGTGATGCCAAAGGGTCCTGACCAAGCATCAATATGTGACGAGTTGGGAGAGAGAACGTGTTGGCTTTCGAGTTTATACTGAATGGACTTTTTGGACTATAAAAAAAAAAGTCCAAAAATACTTTTTGACTTCTTCACTCAAATTGTTGTTTTTGGTCATCATTTGACAGTTTCCCTCTAAATCTTAATTGACTGTTTATAGTGTTTCCGTGGGTGTTTAAAGCATGCAGATATGATTAGCGACTGACTGTCTGTTGATGAGCATCTCGCTGCAACAGGGGCTGTTCACACAGACATGTTTTTCCATTCCGCTGCGCTATTTTTCCATTGGTTTTCAATGTAAACTTCCACTGACTTTTGTCAGCAAAAATTTGTTCTGTTCTAACACTACATCATTTTCCACTGTACAAGTGTGAAATATTATTTTACCTGGGGTTAAAATCTGTGTAAAAAGCCCTATTGTGACATAGATGGTTGAGGGAGAAATATCTAGTCTTCGACTAAGGCATTTTAGCAGGATCAGTGTTTGTGGCAGGCTGTGATCTTTGTAACTGCAAATGTTATACATGCACAGAAACATTGCACACTAACGGCAAAGGAAAAACAATAAAAATCACCCTTTTAAGGGTCATTTCAGTCTGGATTGCATGAAACTGCATGGGCACGTTTGTACCTTTACATGATTTGCATAATTCATGTAATCACTGTTTAAAACAATGCAGTAAGTGCGTGTAAATGAACTATTTGTGAATTCCCGCTGAAGTATCTGGACAGAAAGATTCCTGACACAGACCGTTTTGGCACATTCTGGTTTGGATTTAAGGGAGGATCATTTAATATGCTTTCAAAGTTTTGGAGAGTCTTGTTGTAAGGACAGAAGCAAATTGCCCTCATTAAGTGCAGTACTTGAGGTTGTTTAATTTGTAATCCAGACATCATTCCTTACTTATCTTCAATTTTGGAGGCATGTGATTTTGCAACACTGCACCCAGAAGGAGAAACAAATATGAAAGACAGCTTCCCTTTCTCCTAACTCTACAGGGAAGCAATATTAGATGAGTACATTTTTGGCTCATCAAAGTTTGGAACTAAATTGTAAATTGTGTGTATTTTGGTAATGATTTTTATTGTATCAATCATCTGCCTTCAGATCTCCAAGAAGAAAGTAGTGTTTCCAAGTAGCTTTATGTTTATGTTGTTACATTTGAAGATTGTAATTAAATTTCCATTTGGTACATAGACAAAAGCAGAAATTAAAATGTATAAACAATCATGAAATATCATATAAGGGTTCAAATGTAGTATTTTTATAATTTATGTTAAATTTTTAATTCTTCAAGATATTTATTTACATATTTTAAATGTGTTTAAACCTGGCATACACAAGTAGTGGCACGAGTAGTTTCAGTTATGTTTAATGGTTCAAAACACAACAAAATGCAGTGTTTAAGTGGTAACAGAACGCTTTTACATCAATAACAAGACCAAATTGTAATTTATGAATGGCTGGTGCAAGCAATCCCAGATCTCTATGGGATTTTCTTAGTATTTTTCCCACTGGGTGGAAACCCTTAGAGAAGGCTGAGCTGTCCAAATAAGAGAGTTTCCGTTGCACCTGTAGCTGGGCTAAAAAGTGACTCACAAAAGATTTGGCTTTCCTCTGTTTGAAACTCTAATATTGTGTGTTAGTAACACACTTACTCACCAAAGACAACCACAATGATTAGAGGAAGAAAAGTGTGGGCCAGGTGTGTATTCATGTGTGTGAAGTGAATGAAGTGTAATTGAGATTACTTTAAAGGGGTACTTCAGCGCTGGGAAGATGAATCTGTATTTAAACTGGGTCATCAATGTAGTAGAAATGTGAAATTATTTTTGAATTTGGTGTCTTCTAGACTGAGAAAAGACAGAAAATGTATTTTTGTCCCATGGGGATGAAAGACTACAATTCCCAGAATGCTTCGCTGCCCTGTGAGGCCATTCTCAACACCACCAACTTCATTACTGTGACTGAGTTAGAAGACACTACAATTAAAAACTGAACGTGTCTGTTCAATATAATGAGTGAGTCACCGCGCGAGTGTCACAGCCCTGAGCACTAACTGCACGAGTGATGAGAGCTGAGGTAATCACGACTACATTCGCGGCATACATTCACACAGGAGTTCAGTCTGGCACGCGTTTCAGTTCATGCCTTTGCAAGCTTAACTTTCATAGAAATGAATTTGAGATGTTAAAAGACTTACATTGCACACCATAGCTCCGTTTAAATGATCCTGTCTGCAAGCTGAGCTCTCCCTGCCAGCTGAGTGTTATCTCCCATCCCCCATGCGCAGATTCAAAAAATGCGGAAATAGCTCCCTCTGCTGGCTGTAGTCTTTAGCCTCTGGGCAAACATTCCTCCTATGATGCAAAAATCGTCATTTTGCATCATAGGAGGAATTTTTCCAGAAATAAAATGCATAAATCTCTCGTCTCAGGGAGATATGAGGGGGGAAAGCACAATAATTTGAATATTCTCCAGGGTTTCTACTGATACAAAGCCATATGCTAATCGCTGAAGTAACCCTTTAAGAGCCAGGTTTCAATGAATGAATGATTTTGGCTATGTGCTTCATTTTTACATATTTTGCTTTATTTCACAGTGGTCAATACATGTCTATTGTGTATATACTAATCCATCTAATTTTCTTCTAGAGACAGGGTTTAGACTAAACCAGAATTAGGCCTTGGTTAAATTAAAGGAACTGTTTGCAAGAAATGTATTTCAATTAATCATAAAATGGCCCTGATACGTCACTAGACATTAAGAAATCATGTTTATTTCAAATACTTCTCTGACAACAGTACTCCAGCCAGGATATTGTCATTTAAAAGTTGTTGCAGCCCTCAACTGATGTTGATGTTGACATGTTGTGTTTTGGCCTGAAGCTCCGCCCTCCATCTATCAACCAATCACAAAGTCAGTAGTGTTTTGGCATCCGGGTTGCCAGATCTGCTCTACTTACCACAGCTGCAGCTACAAATGTTCCTGCTGGATCCTGCAGCCAATCTGGCAACCTTGAGTCAGGGGGAGGGGAGAGGGCAGAGGGAGAGGGGATACACCTGCAGTACCAGTTTTGGCCACAATCTTACATACACTTCCTTTAAGCAGCTTTTATAGACATGCTTGGTGTGCAACTTGGTTGTTATTTTGTTTTTTGTTTTAAAGCGAGTGGTACTTGCTCATGTTAACTCACCGCCATGATGTTCTCAGGTTTTCCAGGGGGTTGCTATGTGGTTGTGAAGCAATACTGGGAACCAGTTATTATTCACAGCAGCAAAAATCTGGAAGCGAATAACATGGAGTTCATTAACGATTCTCACACGTGCATGCATTCTACTGATGACGCAAATGGAACACGAACACGGTAGGCTACAAAAACTCTGACAGGTCCTAGGTACGAAATCAAATACTTCCCTAATATGTAATATGCAAAATAGTATGTCAACAGAGTAGTATGTCCAAATACAAAGGTTCCTTAATGATCTGAGCGCATGGTCTGAAGAGTACACTGTAAAAAATATTGGTTGTTTTAACTTAAAAAAGTAAGTAACCTGGTTGCCTTAAAATTTTGAGTTTATTGAAATTAAAAGTTTGAGTTGATACAATGAAGGAAATTTGTTTAATAAATATTATTGTATCTGAACCACACAATAAAAAATGATAAATCATGAAAATAGCACTATTTGGCATGTTTCACTGCGTCATCAGAAATAAAACACAATTACCCAATATGCTTACAAAATCTTTTAATAATATTTTAATAAAGGTTGTCAAAATCTCAAATGTTCATTGTATTAACTCATATTTTATTTCAGTGAACTCAAAATTAAGGCAACCAGGTCACTTTTCTAAATAATTTTTTACAGTGTATTAATATTAATATTTAAAATTAAAAAATGTTTGTGTGCCGCTACGCATTCCTGTGTGTGTAATAAGCAGAGTCTTTGCGCGTTGTGCACCCGCCTATTTTTACAATACAGAGGTGACACGGAGAACTGATGTCTGGGGTAAACAGAGTTTATTAAAGGTGCACTATGCAGTATTTTTGCAGTAAAATATCCAAAAACCACTAGGCCGGTGTTATTTATTTTGTTCAGTTGAGTACCTACAATATCCCAAATGTGTCCAACTATTTGTAAATTGTGAAAAAATTTCTATTTTAACTAAGGACCGAGACGTTTCACCATAGCACCTGAGGGAGTCGCCTGTCAATCGCGTCATATCTGCGTGACCCTCGGTTTCGGCTTTTATTTGGCAGGAGCGCTTTACTCTTACAGTGTGAACAAGTGAACGCACGGAGTAACGTCATAACATCATTTTCAACAAACTTAAATGTATCTAATATGATAAACAGAGCTGCATTACCTCAAAATCATAACCGGAAGAGCGGATCTGTGCAGGCGCCCGGCGACTGTGTCCCGTCCCGTCATAATAAAAGTCCCGGTATTCGCGAGGCGGGTATTTGTTTAACAATCGCTCCAGCAGCTGTGCTCAGCTCCACAACACTCGGTCCTGCTCTGCTTTACACTACAGTAACGTTAATAAACCGCATCCTTGAACGTGATTTCTGCCTGAGTCCTATTTTCCACCGGCTGTGATGAGAAGACCACATGTCCCAAAACACTTCGCATCATCAAACTACACATTTGTTTTGAATAGGCGACCTCCAGTGGACGGAAAGTTGCATAGCGCACCTTTAAACAGGACCAGGATGTGTGCAGATGTGGTGAGTAACAGAAGAGTGTTGAGTTTCAGATGCAGCATTTATAGGAGGAAAGTATTTAAATTAATCATGCAAGGTTATTTACTAAGGTTTGTGCTAGTCAATTTACTGGTATTTTTACCATTATTTACCACCCCCACTAAAGCTCTCTTATATTATGTTGGTCATTATGGTAATGATCCAGTTGTGTTGTGTTCTTTGATTTGAATTGCGCTCTTATGTTAATTTGCCCTGAATCTGGCCTCTTATCTACGTGTTTAGCTCTTTGCAGTAGCACAAAATTACACTTGAAATCACTTAGTAACAGTACAAGAAACAGTTCATCTTTCTTTTACGAGGAGCATAATTTGTTATTAATATCTGCAGCAAAAACAGTGCGGGCACTGAAATGTAATTGTATAAGCAATGGCAAAACTGACGCTAACTTTACAAATAATGAATCAATGATTTATTTGAATGCACATAATGTGCATGTGCTCATTCATTGACTTTATTTATTTAATCCTTCTGCTGAAAACACAGCATCTGTTTGGATCAAACTGTAGACAACAATTGTGTAAAGTGAAGTGACCATAGCTGTGACTGATCCACATCTGCTTTACATAGGTTCACTGAGGACACAAACACACTATAAAAGTCATTTTCCTCTTAGTCAAGACCTCCTTTTCATGCAAACTATTTTTGGATTGTCTGTCATTGTACACAGGAATGAAAACAGTTCTGTTAACAAACACCAGCAGTGTGTGGGTGTTTGCATATTTGTTAATAGCAAAGTTAGAGCTCGGATCCTACAGATACTGTATTTCATTGCATGCTGGCTTTCTGTTATTTTTATTTGTCTAGTTAGTAGCTAGTTAGATAATTAGTATCCCCATGTAATGTTTAGTTATTTTTATTTTTTTTATTTTTTTGTAAAAGCATTAAAAGATTAAAAAAATCAATTTCACCAAGTGTATAAAGTTCATAGAATTTTGACAATCTGAATTAGGAGCTGGTTGTGTTTATAAAATTAACAAATTACCAGAGCGAGTCTATGCCGTTTGAGCCTACAGAGATTCTGACTATTCATCAGGTACAGCAGCAGAACGACCATTCATCTTCATGAGAAACCAGCTTCCCGCACGCTACGGTTTAACATGCCGTCAAGCTTGAAAACATCTGCAGGGGGTCGACTTTCATCGGGCTGTGATCTGGGAACAGGTGTGGGCTCTAGATTCAATCTGTTTACTCATGTATATGATGATCAAAGCTATTCTGAGGTCGGTGACCAAATATGGCATATCACATTGAACAAAAAAAAAAAGGAATTCCTTTATGCCATCACACTGAGGTTAATGACTAGCAAGGGGAGGCTGTAGTCATTGCTGTCCAAGAGAGGTGATTACAGCAAACACTGCAAAAAAAAAGGTGTTACATTCCCTGAGGTGTGGACCTCACACTGTTTTATATATTCACATTAGGGCTTTCAGTAGATTCAAATAATTTATCGTAATTAATATTTTTTGGCTTTAACCGATAAGTTGAACTGTGTTCTCAGGACAAGGGTATTTTTCAAAAATGTCATGTTTTCAAAAAACTGGCAGGGTTTCTCAGCTTTCTCATTTGGCAAAGGGTTTGGTAACTTTTCCATGTTTGCTGTTTCATGAATTGTTTAATAATTGTTTTAATAACAGTGTGTCACGTTACAGACAAAGGAAATGGTGCGAGGACTCAAGTGCAGAAAAGGATATATATTTATAACAAATAAAACATAAATACAAAACAAACACCCACGAGGGGGCAAAACACATAATAGAACATAAACTAAAACTCAAAACATACCAACAGAAGTCACTGGGGGAACGGGAGACGCAGACATTACACAAGGATCCAACCCAGACTGACAAACACAAGGAGATTATAAAGGGAACAAACAAGGCAGATAATGAGGGAGAACAGGTGGGGCAAATAAACCAATAATCAGATAACAAGAAGGGCGGGGTTGACAGTAGCACATGCAAGACATGACAGAACCCACATGTGCACACAAGACAGGACAGGCATGTGACAGATACGCAACACGTTTGAGATTCAGCGAGAACCAATGAGGTTCATTCTCGTGATACGCGATACATTTGAGCTTCAGCAAGAACCAATGAGGTTCATTCTTGTGTTATGCATCACGTTTGAGCTTCAGCGAGAACCAATGAGGTTCAGTCTTGAGATACACAACACATTTGAGCTTCAACAAAAACAATGAGGTTCACTCCCATGTTACGTGACACGTTTGAGCTTCAGCAAGAACCAATGAGGTTCATTCTCGTGTTACGCAGCACGTTTGAGCTTCAGCGAGAACCAATGAGGTTCATTCTCGTGTTACGCAGCACGTTTGAGCTTCAGCGAGAACCAATGAGGTTCATTATTGTGTTATGCGAGGCGTTTGAGCTTCAACAACAACCAATGAGGTTCATTCTTGTGTTACGCGACGCGTTTGAGTTTCACCAAGAACCAATGAGCATAATTTTTGTGTTAGATGACACAGTTGAGCTTCAGCAAGAACCAATGAGGTTCATTTTCATGTAACATAACACGTTTGAACTTTAGCAAGAACCAGTGAGATTAATTTTTGTGTTACATGACACGTTAAAGCTTCAGCAAGAAGCGATGAGGATCATTCTCACATTACGCAAAATGTTTGAGCTTCCCCAAGAACCAATGAGCTTCATTCTTGTGTTACACAACACGTTTGAGCTTCCCCAAGAACCAATGAGCTTCATTCTTGTGTTACACAACACGTTTGAGCTTCCGCAATAACCAATAAGGTTCATTCTTGTGTTATGCAGCATGTTTGAGCTGATCACAAGAAGTTTATTTGTGTTTCAAAAATGAACGAAAGACTTATGGATTTGGAACGATATTAGGGTGAGTAATTTATGAAAGAATTTTTAATTTTTGGGTGAATTTTACAAACTATATATGAAATCCTTTCACAGGAGAAACAGACAAGGAAGGAACAGACAAGGGAGGGGTCAACAAGGGACACATGAGGAAAACAAAAAGTTCAGGCACCCAGGGCGGCGCAGGGAGAGCAGGACGCCTCAGCGGCGCACGGAGAGCAGGACGCCTCAGCGGCGCACGGAGAGCAGGACGCCTCAGCGGCGCACGGAGGGCAGGACGCCTCAGCGGCGCACGGAGGGCAGGACGCCTCAGCGGCGCACGGAGGGCAGGACGCCTCAGCGGCGCACGGAGGGCAGGACGCCTCAGCGGCGCACGGAGAGCAGGACGCCTCAGCGGCGCACGGAGAGCAGGACGCCTCAGCGGCGCACGGAGAGCAGGACGCCTCAGCGGCGCACGGAGAGCAGGACGCCTCAGCGGCGCACGGAGAGCAGGACGCCTCAGCGGCGCACGGAGAGCAGGACGCCTCAGCGGCGCACGGAGAGCAGGACGCCTCAGCGGCGCACGGAGAGCAGGACGCCTCAGCGGCGCACGGAGAGCAGGACGCCTCAGCGGCGCACGGAGAGCAGGACGCCTCAGCGGCGCACGGAGAGCAGGACGCCTCAGCGGCGCACGGAGAGCAGGACGCCTCAGCGGCGCACGGAGAGCAGGACGCCTCAGCGGCGCACGGAGAGCAGGACGCCTCAGCGGCGCACGGAGAGCAGGACGCCTCAGCGGCGCACGGAGAGCAGGACGCCTCAGCGGCGCACGGAGAGCAGGACGCCTCAGCGGCGCACGGAGAGCAGGACGCCTCAGCGGCGCACGGAGAGCAGGACGCCTCAGCGGCGCACGGAGAGCAGGACGCCTCAGCGGCGCACGGAGAGCAGGACGCCTCAGCGGCGAACGGAGAGCAGGACGCCTCAGCGGCGAACGGAGAGCAGGACGCCTCAGCGGCGAACGGAGAGCAGGACGCCTCAGCGGCGAACGGAGAGCAGGACGCCTCAGCGGCGCACGGAGAGCAGGACGCCTCAGCGGCGCACGGAGAGCAGGACGCCTCAGCGGCGCACGGAGAGCAGGACGCCTCAGCGGCGCACGGAGAGCAGGACGCCTCAGCGGCGCACGGAGAGCAGGACGCCTCAGCGGCGCAGGCGGGGCGTTTGGGAAACTTCTCCAGTCCAGCAGTATCCACCAGCACTGGGACCACCGGAATACGATCTGCTGGCATTGGGACCACCGGAACATGATCTGCCGGAACTGGGACCACCGGAACACGATCCACCAGCACAGGGACCACCGGAACACGATCCACCGGCACAGGGACCACCGGAACACGATCCGCCGGAACTGGGACCACCGGAACTGCCTCCGGGGCTTCGGATAAAGCCCTGTGCTCCTTCCACGCATGCAGGACTGCCACCACAAAGCATCCCATCACAGCCCTCCAGGCCGTTTCCGGACTCGGGACCACCGGAACGGAGTCCACCGGCACAGGGACCACCGGAAAACGATCCACCGGCACAGGGACCACCGGAACACGATCCACCGGCACAGGGACCACCGGAACACGATCCACCGGCACAGGGACCACCGGAACACGATCCACCGGAACACGATCCACCGGCACAGGGACCACCGGAACTGGGACCACCGGAACACGATCCACCGGAACTGGGACCACCGGAGTTGTGGATGACACCCTGTGCTTCTCCCAAGCATGCAGGACTGCCACCACAAAGCCTCCCATAACAGCCCTCCAGGCCATGTCTGGACTCGGGATTCCCGGACTCGGGACCCCCGGGACTGGCACCGAGGGAGAACTTCTCTGCTGAGTCCTCATTGTATGGTTGGATCCTTCTGTCACGTCACACACAAGGAAAAGGTGCGAGGACTCAAGTGCAGAGAAAGATAATTTATTACAAAATAAACATAAACTCAAAACAAAACCCACGAGGGGGAAAAACACACAATAGAATAATAAAATATAAACTTAAACAAACCAACAGAATCACAGGGAGGACGGAGGACGGAGGACGGAAGACGCAGACATTACACAAGGATCCAACCCAGACTGACAAACACAAGGAGATTATAAAGGGAACAAACAAGGCAGATAATGAGGGAGAACAGGTGGGGCAAATAAACCAATAATCAGATAACAAGAAGGGCGGGGTTGACAGTAGCACATGCAAGACATGACAGAACCCACATGTGCACACAAGACAGGACAGGCATGTGACAGTATCACAAGAATGAACCTCATTGGTTCTTGCTGAAGCTCTAACGTGTCGCGTAACACAAGAATGAACCTCATTGGTTCTTGCTGAAGCTCTAACGTATCGCGTAACACAAGATTGAACCTCATTGGTTCTTGCTGAAGCTCAAACGTGCTGAGTAACTCGTGATTGAACCTTATTGGTTCTCGCACATTTAAAGTTGACAGTCGACACCAGCCTTTTATATAATTTTTTACAAAACTTTCATGGCCCTCAGAATATTTTGTTGTATGAATTTCTGAACATGCAGTGTATATTAAAATAAATAACAGAACCTCTGCTTTAAAACTGGATATTTATTAACTACACTTGAATGTGGGTAAGTTTCAAATCAACATTTATTAGAAGGATTAAAAGATCTGGCATCTGTCAAATCAACTGTGATGTATTGATGTAAGCGAGGTTGGAAGAACGGACCCCAGTCTGTTTGCAGGCGGGTCAGAGTAGAAGTTGTTCACAGGCAGTATGTAAGTAAATTATATCTGTGGTTTGTTATCAGACTGTTATACCATGCAGGTATATTCCCATAGAGTGAGACATGAGATGCCTGTAATTATAACCAATATCACAAAACTTAAATATCAATAACAGATCTTGATCTACAGAAGACTGAGTTGATTCTTCATCCATGCTTCAAGTTGTAACACAATTCCACTGGGGGGCGAGATTTAGAACCTAAATGCAGATTTATTACTTAATAAAGTAAAGTATTAAGTAATAAAGCTACTATTACTTAAACTTAAATCCAAACATAAACATAAACATAAGACTTGATTTGGCAGAAATCAAAAGACTTGACTTAAGGGTCCTGCACACTGTGCGATTTTTCAAAATCCTCTGCTAATGTTGCTTGTCAGACTGTACGAACATGATTCCCGATGTAAGCCATGTCACACTGTAAGATCTCAGTTGTCATTAATGTCAGACTGTACGATAGTGAAGGCGCGCTAAAAACGGACGCGAGCAAGAAAACTCATCAGGAGTTTTATATCATCAATGAATGAGGCGTTCGGTGACGGTAAGCTTCATTACACGCGGGACTGAAATGCTGGCTACAAAGAAATCTCTGGCTCTCGTTTTGGTCATATTTTGTCTTGGAAAAACCAAGACATTTGACAGTCATCGTAGGAGAAGTCACACTGTTGGATTGTGCGCCAAATCTTCTGACACTGCCAGAATTTCATCTGAGGTAAAATTTGATCACAATGGTCATTAATCTGCTGTCGGTGAACATGTCAAACTAACGACCAAAGACGTCAGATTTTAGCCTAGGATCAGAGGAATCTTTTAGGATTTGCAAAATTTGTCTCAGACGGCCAAATCGCAGGCAAAATTGCACACTGTGCACCCAGCTTTAACACTTACTCACCACCAGCAGATTTACACAATCAATAATAGACAGAGACACATGACAAACTTTGGAAATTGAAATACCCAGACTAATGACTGGACAAGGGACACCTGTGAACAATGGTAAACCAATGACACAAAAGAACACAAGACATTGGAGCACATGGCAGGAGCACATGGCAAATCAGGAAGTGCATGACAGAGCATGACAGTGAACATGAAAACATGACACATGAACCCAACACCCAAACACCCTGTGACACAAGTACATTTTATTCCTACATCCTAAATCATATCTGTTCTCTCGTGGAACCCTTAGTGGAAACAATTTGCAGCATTTACTGACACCAGTTGATGACCATCATACATCTTGATGTATGAAAACATCTCTGGTGGAGGTTTCATTGCTTTGATGGATGTGGCCAGCTTTCCCCGTCACATGTGGAAGTGAAGTCCATGGGCAGTTTCCATTACCTTAGCTCCCCCCGGCCTGTGTTCCATCCACACCCTCACTATACCCCTTACAGGCTGCTGTAATGGACTCTGCATCATTTACAGTCTCAAGAGTTACTTAAAGGTTTAGTTCACCCAAAAATGAAAATTATTTAATTAATTACTCACCCTCATCGTTGGACACCCATAAGACCTTTGTTCATCTTCGGAACACAAATGAAGATATTTTGGTTGAAAGCTGATGGCTGAGAAAGGTACATTCCCACTGACGCACTCACAAGACCCATAAGGCACTAAAAACTTTGTTACAAAGTCCATCTCACTACAGTGGCTGTACAATCATTTTACGCAGCAATTAGAATAGTTTTTGTGTACAAAAAAACAAAAATCTGCCAAGTTACTGTCTTCTGTGTAGGTCTCGGGCGTGAACTCACGCGATAGCCGAGCTCCTCCTCTTCTGGTCATGTATTCAAAAGGGTCACATTCTCGCGTCGAGTTCTTTTCAATAACTTGGTGGATAAAGTTGTTATTTTGATTTTTGTGTGCACAATAACTATTTTCGTCGCATTGTAAAATTATTGTACAGCCACTGTAGTGAGATGGAATTTGTATCGATGTTTTTAGTGCCTTTTATGGGTCTTGTGAGTAGGTCAGTGGGAATGTACTGAATGCCAATGGAGGCCTTTCTGAAGCCTTTCTCAGCCATCAGCTTTCAACAAAAATATCTTCATTTGTGTTCTGAAGATGAGGGTTAGGGTCCAATTCTCACTATTAACTATGACTTTGATTAGGGTCCAATTATCACTATTAACTATGACTTTTGCTTGAATAAATGCCTCCTAATTTATTGCTTATTAAAGGGATAGTTCACCCAAAAAGAAAAATGTGATGTTTATCTGCTTACTCCCAGTGCATCCAACATGTAGGTGTGTTTGTTTCTTCAGTAGAACACAAATTAAGATTTTTATCTCCAACCTTTGCTGTGTGCCAGTCATATAATCTATGTGAATGGGTAACAACTCTATGAGAGCAAAACAAACAAACACAAAAACATGCTTAGACAACATGCACAAAAACCCTTGTGACAACACATTGATGTCTTAAGACACGGAGAAACCAAACAGTATTTATGTTATTTTTTTTACCTCTAATATATATATATATATGTATTATTACCATATATATATATATGATTGCACCAGTTTGATCCTAGAACACGGCCATTTTAGCATGTACTCTCCATTTTGAGTGTCATGGTAAAGCATGTTGGGAAATCCCAGCCCAGTTTCAGTTAAATTTAAGTTTGTCTAAATTAAAAGAAACAAGTTATAAAACTCAAAACAATTAAATAATTAAATAATTCAGATTACTTAAAATGTGTCAGTTTTGTGAAAATCAAAAGACAAAGAAAGCTCTAAATACTCTAAATACTAATAAAAGTTAACCAATGAATTATTTTGAGCGTTAGGGTCAGTGATGGGCAGTAACCCGTTAGTGTATTCCGATTACTTTTTTCAAGTAACGAGTAAAGTAAGGGATTAAAATTGCAAAAACAGTGATTAGATTACTGTTACTTTCCCGTAAGCAAACTGCGATATTGCGTTAACCCTGATTTTGTTTCGTGAGACTGTCTCGTGAGTGAGAAGGGCGTATGAGCGCCGTCAGTGGTAACACCAACATGTGTATGGTTGAGCAAGAGACAACATGGAGCGCAGGAGAGAGCAGACCAGGCAGCGTTTAATGCTTGGAAGAAGCCTACTGAAACTTGACTCCATTAAAGGTGACAAAAACATCAGCGTCCGCTGTACACTGCGTGGGAAGGAAACTTTTATATACCACGAAAAATTGTATATAAACTCAAATCTGAGCAAGAACCTATAGCGGGCACAGGAATGTGAAACAGACGTGTTTTTTGCAGCCATTAAAATTGTAAAGTTTTGTCAAATTTGTTATATTTCATTTTATTTCTTTATTAAGTTAATTTAGAAAAATATTTAGAGCATTTTTTTGCTTGTTAAATTTAAGTTTACATTTTTTAAGTGAGGACCAAGCATCCGACAATGAGTAAAATCAATCAATTGAATTGTTTAATCAATTTAGCCTCTCAAATCAACCCTTGACTTGTCTTGCCTATACAATCCATAGATATAAAAGACTTCAAGCATCACAATGGTAGTTTAAACATATAGCCTACTATTACCACCACAGAAAAAAAGGCATTTTTGATAAGCTGAGGCAGGCGGATGCTGCTCGCATCGGTGCTCGCAAACGAAATGGCCAACACAATCTAAAAAATACAAAGAAAATAAAAGAACATGCAGATTGTCTTATTCCTCACAAAAAGAAAGAAATTATATGCTGGAATATGCAGAAATACACGTTTACAAAAGAAAGACTTTCTTTATTTCATTAAATTATGGTGGAATGTGCAGAAAATAGGTTTAAATGTTCAACAATTTTCTTCCAGTCTGAGACTGTTCCATTTAATTTAATTTTTGCTTGATGCAATATGCATAAAGTTAAAATATTGAAACTAAAGGGGGTCGCACACCGGACGCGGAGCTCGGCGGCGCTCGGCGGCGCGCCACGTCTTTAAAATTCGAACACATTGTTTTCATTGAGTGTACGCACACCAGTGGCGGCGTTTGGCGCCTGTCCGCGGCGACTCAGGAAGTTGTTCTAAATCCTGCCGCGCCACAGAGCGCCATTTCAAGGCTTTATATTAAAAGTATATTATCGTTAAGGTATACTGATTTCAAACTTTGCTACAAGACACATTTGTTTTACATTCTGAGTTCAACAGCTTGAATAAAGTCTAAACATATTTTGGGGAAATGTATAATAAACGTAGCCTTTAAAAATGTGCGCGTCCGGTGTGCGATACCTCAGACGCTGCGTGGCGCGCCGCCGAGCTCCGCGTCCGGTGTGCGACACCCTTAAGAAAGCAAGTTTTAAAAAAGAGAATGTTTTATTTGATTACATTTTAGATGATGGGATATGCAGAAAGAATTGTTTTAGTCTGAAAGGTCTTGCTTTATAGCGTATTCAGGTCATGCATCATGTTTTTGAAAAATAACTTAGTAAAGTAACTAGTTAAGTAACTAATTACTTTTGAAAATAAGTAATCAGTAACTGATTACTTTTTCCAAGTAACTTGACCAACATTGTTTAGGGTCAATCGTGCCACACGAGTCCTGAAAACTGAAGCCAACGTGTCTCGGTCACCTCCAGGTGACTGGAAGCAGTATAGGTCATGAAGGCCGCTCTCTCCATGAAGTGTAATGGGACATAAACAAACTAAACAATCAAATTACACTTCTAATACATTTTCTGTAATAATGATCCATCTTACGCATATGCCTATTTAAATCCAAACAGCAACTTTTTTTTAGATGGGCTATCAGTTTTCGTTTTAAGTGTAGTTTATCTCACAATGCATTGCACTTGACCTAACCTTCTTTTTTTTCAGTATCATGAATGCATTAAATGAAAAAATAAAAAATTAATATTAATTTGATGAGGTCATGTGAAAACACTGTGGGACAACTGTTTGATATGTTTATCAGTGTTGTGATTTTTTTTTAGGTGTGTTTTCAAATCTTTGAAATGAACTTTCAGTAAACTGCGGCAGTCTATTAATGTAGTAAAACCTATTTCAGGTAAATCCTCTCCCTAAATGTGATTGGTCAGTTTACATGTCCTTAACCAAGATGTGGATCAGACCCTTTGCCATGTAGTCTGTGTTTTGACTAGTCATCAGACTAAATGTTTCATGATTCATATTGCTTTATGTATTATTAATATTGTCCAATATGGTATGCAATGTAGAGTGTATACTTTCCAGTATGTAGTAAGCAGTATGATTGCTTTCTATCTTCAGAACACGTCCCGCCTAGACCCTCAAAATGCTCCAGTGTGTGTAGTGTAGGCATTCTGCAATGTATCAGAATGGAAAACATGTGAAATAGTTAAACATATAAAGGGTAATGAAAAGCATTTGTCAGAGCTCATTGCAGACAATTCAAATGAGAAGGGGCAGTGGTAATATTGCTTCTCCCTGAGAGCTGCACATTCATGTGGGGTTGTTACAACATTTCTTCAAGAAATGCTACACTATAAATCACTATAAATATTTAAATGTACATGTATTGTTATGTATCCTAAGGTTCACATGAATCAGTTTGTTACTAAATTAAGAATTATTTCTGACATTATTTTCGCACCCTTACTTTTCAGTGTACAATGTTTATTTTGTCAATGAAACACATAAGCAGAAATTGTGCAGAATGTTCATGATGCTCAGTCTCCATCCAACTTCATTGTAAAGAAAAAAAAGTATTTCTCACATCTCCTGTTGTGTTCCAAAAAATAAATAAGTCATATGGGTTTGGAACGATATAAGGGTGGCTACATGATTAATTCTTCTGTGACATATTTTCCCAAAACAAAATTGATTTGTTTACTTCATAATCGCTTTCGAGAGATATCTGCTGCAAACTCTGCCAGGTCTCATTTATGATTCTAAGATGAGAGACATATGGCAAAAATAACATTTCAATATCATTCAAGTTCCACCAAATCCTTCATCTCCTCTGCTGTGTACTCTTTTCACGTTTTCCTCTTATCTCCATTTTGCTTTTCAAAATCATATCATCTAATATCCGGACTAAACAAAGCAAAGTGGAACCTGCCAGTGTGTTTAGTTTCTTTCTCCAGATATAGATGGAGCTTTGATGGATTAGTGGAAAAAGCATGCCAATCTCTCTCTCTCTCTCTCTCTCTCTCTCTCTCTCTCTCTCTCTCTCTCTCTCTCTCTCTCTCTCTCTCTCGCCCCTTTCTCTATAATTGGAAGTTGTAAAAGGCATTGCTGTTAGTGATGTAGACAGTAATAAATAGCCCTTGAAGACCTCCACCTCTTTCCCTCTGGAACGGAACAGTCACCATAGGGATGTGATGTAAATGTTAATGCTTTCATAAGCATCTGCTATAAAGCAAATTCGGTAACACTTTACTTGAAGGGGTGTGCATAAGACTGACATGACACCTTCATAATCATGTCATGACACGTGTCATGAATATGAAGGAGTTTTTATGCACGTTTATAACAACTGTCATTAAGTGTCATTCGCTTAATTATGTCATTTTTAATGCAATGATGACATTTCGGAGATGTCTTTATGACAACTTGACATAAACCAATACATCATAACCTGTCAGTGTCTTTGTCATGACAACTTGACATTACCAAGACAACATAACCTGTCATAAACAGACATGAAATGACATAGCAGATTAATTATCAAATTTAAGAAACTACTTAGCTTTTTGGGTTTACATTACATTAGTTGCTAGGCAACGTGGGGGAGAGGACGCTGGCGTTGTCTGTTCGCCGCTTCTCCACCCACAAATCATGTTAACTTTACTATTACATTTAGATTTTATTTTCTTATTTTTGTGAGTAGTCTAACAGAGCTACAATTGGGACTGTTGCTGATTGCTGGCAGCCACTCAGAGGACGTTATTTGCCGTTTTTTCACCGCTTCTCTTCTGTTTTTGTTTGAATTTGTGGTTGGTTTTGGTGTGAAGGACATTTGATGTTGCTCGCTGCGGCTGCTCTCTCTTCTGGGTGTCGGCTGCTCACTGGTGGTCTCCCTCGGGCTTGAACTGCATGGTGGCTGAAGTTTGCACCAGGGTAGCGTCATCAGCATCCGGCATGATGTTGAGATGTAATTTTTACTTGTTATTCATGTATTGTTATTTTTTCCCTTTGTTGCACTTTGAGATTCTTCGGAATGAAAAGTGCGTTATAAATAAAATCTATTATTATTATTATTATTATTAAACTGTCATGTGGTTGGTTTTGACGTTGGCTGTCATTAGGCTATCATGTCATGATTTTTTTATAAATTTAATTTGTCAATTACATGTCATTAAGTGTCAATACTGTGTCAAATTATTTCATAACATTGTCATGAATATATTTCCTGACCTAAACTACAGTGGTACAAGTTGAATTTGTCATTAACATGTCATTAAGTGTCAATACCGTGTCAAATTATTTCATAACATTGTCATGAATATATTTCTTGACCTAAACTACAGTGGTACAAGTTGAATTTGTCATTAACATGTCATTAAGTGTCAATACTCTGTCAAATTATTTTATAACAGTGTCATGAATATTTAGCTTGACCTGAAATAAGGCATCATGGAGGAAATCGTACAGAGTCATTAAAAACTATTAATATAACTCAAAATGATAGAGTGGCATAGACATATACACCTATATGATGATGTCTATGGTGGCACCACTGGTTATGTGTACGCTGTAACAGTTGTTGGCAGAGCCTCAGTCAGGTTAGTTTGTTTAGGTGTTTAATGTCAATTCAGTTTGCAGTAAGTAAAAACAATTCACAACAACGTTATTTTGGGTTTAATATACTTTATTTAAACTTTCGCTCACTCTTTAACGAATAGTTTGAGTTTATTCTTACCATTTCTTTGTTTGTCTGTTTGTTATGTCGGAGTCCCGTGTGCTGGTGCACCGTCAAAAGGGGCTCGGCCGGAAACGTTGGCCATAGATATAATGTTCCGCCTAGGCTGTAGCGGCAACCATTCCTTGTTCAGCCCGGGGTGGGGCTCTAAAGACTATTCCTCTTATTTTTATACATCGGAAGATAATTTATAAAGTGAAGTCATTTGACAAAGTGTTATTTTTCTGTGTTTGTTTATGTGTGCATATGATGTTGATATATATATGTTTATTTTGTGTAATGGCCATTATTTGTGTACGTGTTTTCCCCTTTTTGCGTTAATTGGTGCTGGTCACCTATAAATTCATGCTTTGTGTTTTTAAGAGTCAGTTCTGTGAGAGGGCAGGTCTTAAAAATTAAATGATTGATTTTATTTCTCGAACTCCTTTTCATATTTTTAAGACATTTGAAATTGTCTATTATCTAACCTTCTGTTGAAGCTGGTGGTTTTATTTTTAAACTTAATAAATAAAATAAAACATTATGAACTGAAAGATATTAATGATGCTGTTATTAAAAAATTATTTGACAGCGTATTAACACCTAATTACATTTTAATGACAAATTAAACTTGTGCCACTGAAAAAAATTTATGACATTATAATGGCCTCAGTCAACATCATTACCAACCACATGGCAGTTTAAGGTTAACCCTACATACCTGTCAAGTATCCCGTTTTGGCCGGGAAAGTCCCGTATTTTACCCTTCTTTCCCGCCGTCCTCCCGTATTTGTATTTTCCCGTAAATCTCCCGTATTTTAACCTGCGTTATTAAAAAATAATAATACCGGAGTAAAAGAACAAAAAAACATTTCCAATCTGAGCTATGTAACTAGCCTCGCGATAACTGCCATCTGCAGTAGCCTACAGGTGGCCGTTGTCGCGAGGTTATAGTGTGTGTGGTCAGATGACGACGAGTGACAACGCGGGGAAAAACAAAACAGACGGATGATGGACGTAACTAACGATAGAGACGGAAGGCACTCCTGCCAACAAACCCAAACCCTGTGTAAATACCGGGATCAATGGGACAGCGAATTTAATTTTCTGAAGAGGAGCAGGTGGGGGACAGTCACGCGTTTTGTAAGTTTTGTAACTGCGCCTTCATCATGTGCGACAGGGGAAGATCTTTTAAAGTGACAGTATTCACTTATAATGACAATGTAAAGAACAGAAGTAATTGCTCACTAAATATGCTCTGTTCTTGAGTAAATAACTTCAGTACCTTTAAGAAGGATTAAATATATAATTCTTAACTTATGCAGTGCAAACTAATAACAATTTATGTATATTTCCCACTTGATAAGTTGTTATACATGTAGGAAGAGCACAGGTACAAATAAAATGTATTATTATTATGGGTTTATGTGAGGATTTAACCCCCCCCCCCCCCCATCTATCCCGGATTTTGATACCCAAAAGTTGACAGGTATGTAACCCTATAAGATAAGTAGTTTCTTAAATTTGATAATCTGTTATGTCATGTTTATGACAGGTTATGTTGTCTTGGTAATGTCAAGTTGTCATGACAAAGACACTGACAGGTTATGATGTATTGGTTTATGTCAAGTTGTCATAACAAAGACAACTCCGAAATGTCATCATTGCATTAAAAATGACATAATTAAGCGAATGACACTTAATGACAGTTGTCATAAACATGCACAAAAACTCCTTCATATTCATGACACGTGTCATGTCATGATTATGAAGGTGTCATGTCAGTCTTATGCACACCCCTTCAAGTAAAGTGTTACCGCAAATTCTAAATGTAATTGTGTGATGATCATGTTTTCAATTTATGAATTACAGTTCATTTTGATATATTTTGGGGACATAGCCAAAAATATTGAGGTGATACAACTGCCCTGATATTACAGTATAATGATGATATAGTATATCTCATATATAGGCCTACACTCAAAATTGAGCTCAGGTGCATCCTGTGATTATCCTTGAGATGTTTCTACAACTAGTTTGAAGTGCCCTGTGGGAGATTCAGTTGATTGGACATGATTTGGAAAGGCACACACCTGTCTAGATAATGCCTCAAAGTTTACAGTGTTTGTCAGAGCACAAACTAAGCCATGAAGTTTAAGGAATTGTCTGTAGACCTCTGATACAGGATTGTATAGAGGCACAGATATGGGGAAGGGTACAGAAACATTTCTGCAGCATTGAAGGTCTCAATGAGCCCAGTGGCCTCCATCATCTGTAAATGGAAGTTTGGAACCACCAGGACTCTTCCAAGAGCTGGCTGTCCGCCCAAACTGAGTGATCGGGGGAGAAGAGCCCCAATCAGGGAGGTGACCAAGAACCCGATGGTCCCTCTGACCGAGCTCCAGCGTTTCTCTGTGGAGAGAGGAGAACCTTCCAGAAGAATAACCATCTCTGCAGCACTCCACCAATCAGGCCTGTATGGTAGAGTGGCCAGACGGAAGCCACTCCTCAGGGAAAGGTTGCCTCGAGTTTTCAAAAAGGCACCTGCAGGACTCTCAGACCACAAGAAAAACAGTCTGAAGATGAGCTTGTATTGTTTGTAGAATTGAGGAAAAAATTATGAATTTAATCCATTTAGGAATAAGGCTGTAACATAACAAAACGTGGTAAAAGTGAAGCGCTGTGAAAACTTTCTGGATGCACTGTATATTTTATATTTATTATATATTTATTAAAGCCTATAGTATAAATTTAATCAAGTTAGTGTTTCAACACATTTTTACAATTATTCCAAAATAATAACGAATGGGAGTAACAATTTAAACGTTAAATATTATATATATATATATATATATATATATATATATATATATATATATATATATATATATATATATATATATATATAAAATTTATTACTAATGTTCAACTTTTCTTTTTAATAGTCAACTCATTTTCATCAGTCATCAAGCTTGGTAAACACTGCTCATAGATGCAACGATGTACCTTTAATTTCCGCAACTAAGTGCTCACTAAAAACCCACAGTCATGTCTTCTTGCCATTTCAAGTTGTTAACTTATTTTTTAATTAGTCTTCCCAATAATGCCATCATTGTCTTTGGCGTGGGTATAAATACATATCTTTGTTTTGCGCTGAGGAGCCAAGCTAGTGACCCAGCCATACAGCGTAGGTACAGCAACTGTGGCGACAGGACATAACATCTCCATTGCGTCCTTCTGCGAATGAGGGTTACATTCATAACCGAGATGTTCCTTATCAGTCGGTCACATTCAGCTCTACGTCAATGTCAGCAACGTTATGGGGATCCCTTGGAAAATGGCACGGTTGCTGCCCCTACGCAAGCCTCCTAATCACCGAAGATGGGACAGGGCTTATGTAAAGCAAGTTAGTCATTTCTGTTCCGCATGACCCACTCAGTGACACTATTGGATAACACTGGGAAGGCATGCCCTTTCCAGGGGCTGGGGATGCTGCGGACACCACATCCTGCCCAGAGGGAGGTTTCATATGGAAGTTATGGCCAGTTAGGGCACCGTGACATATGGCGAGTCCCTTGGGGGACCATGTTAGGGAGAGACAATACCAGTCAGGGACGGCAGAGTGGACTATGCCAAGGGAAAGACACGGCCTACCGTCAGTAAAGCCATACTGTATAAGAATAAACATATGGAACTGCCATAGGACACAGCCTATCACATATTCCACCATTGCATACAAGGGTGACAGAGGAGCTTGACAGGTTTCATTAACTGGGGAACTCTACTGGAGAAATAAGCACACTTATGGGAGGGGAAAAGCACAGCAAGCCGACACGGAGTGGGTCTCAGTTGCTACTGACTAATTGAGACGAACACAAGAGAGGATACTGGCTCTACACAAAGGCAATTCTAGGCATTATTCGTCAACAGAAAACCCTTGCAGGTCTCCTCTTAATGGAGGCCAATGCAGTCAGGAGTACTGTCTTCCACAACATAATTTTTAGCTGACTGCAAAGGCCCAAAGGGTGCTATCTGCAGTGCCGTAAGCACCAGAGATAAGTCTCAAGAGGGTACAGAGTGAGAGTGAGGTGGATTTAATCTCCTCGCTCCCTTCAGGAACCTGATGATAAGATCATGCTTCCCTTGGGACTTAACATCAACTACATCGTTTAGTGCAATAATTGCGTCAACATACACTTTAAAGGGTTACTTCAGCGATTAGCATATGGCTTTGTATCAGTAGAAACCCTGGAGTATATTCAAATGATTGAGCTTTCCCCCCTCATATCCCCCTGAGACAAGAGATTTATGCATTTTATTTCTGGAAAAATTCCTCCTATGATGCAAATTGACGATTTTTGCATCATAGGAGGAATGTTTGCCCAAAGGCTAAAGACTACAGCCAGCAGAGGGAGCCATTTCCGCATGTTTTGAATCCGCGCATGGGGGATGGGAGATTACACTCAGCTTGCAGGGAGAGCTCAGCCCACAGCTACAGGCACTCATTTAAACGGAGCTATGGTGAGCAATGTAAGTCTTTTAACTTCTCAAATTAATTTCTATGAAAGTTAAGCTTGCAAAGGCATGAACTGAAACACGCCAGACTGAACTCGCGTTGTGAATGTATGCCTCGAGTGTAGTCGCGATTACCTCAGCTCTCATCACTCCTGCAGTTAGTGCTCAGTGCTGTGATACTCGCGCGGTGACTCACTCATTATATTGAACAGACACGTTCAGTTTTTAATTGAAGTGTCTTCTCTAACTCAGTCACAGTAATCAAGTTGGTGGTGTTGGGAATGGCCTCACAGGGCAGCGAAGCATTCTGGGAATTGTAGTCTTTCATCCCCATGGGACAAAAATACATTTTCTGTCCTTTCTCAGTCTAGAAGACACCAAATTCAAAAATAATTTCACATTTCTACTGCATTGATGACCCAGTTTAAATACAGATTCATCTTCCCAGCGCTGAAGTACCCCTTTAAGAGTGGAGGGAGCCCGTCCTTCAGGAAGGAAAGCACAAAACCGATTAGGCATCTTCAGTGGTCTTCACTGTGAGGAGGACACCACTTTACAAACAGGTTTCACTTAAACACATAGAGGCACCTCATAGAATTGGGGTGTGATGGTATCTACCACTGCTTGGGCAGATACCCCTAAAAATTTAAGGGGGTCTGAATACTTTCCCTAACCACTGTATATAGCCCCGTTTCCACCAAAATGACCCGGAACAATTTGTCCCAGGAACCCTTTGCACAGGAACTCTTTTTCCCTCAGACCTGCTACAGTTTGCATTTCCATTGCAGTCTAAAGTACCGCAAAGATTATTCCGGTGACGTAGGACTGTGCGTTAGTCTTTCAGGTTCCACCTGGATTTTGTCATCCACAAATAAACTTAATAAAGCCTGAACCTCGTCGTCAGTCCATTGGCAATATTTTTTAAACTCCATTGTTGATTTGAATAGCAAACGACTCTTATTGCATGCACAACAACAGACTTTTAGGTTGAAATAAAATGCCGCGTGAGCTCAACCAATCAGCATATTCAGCAGCCAAGTCCCACCCCCGAGAGTTCCTGAACTTTTAAAAAGTACTGCCTTGCAAGCAGAGCCATTTTGAAGGAGAAATATTTACATGGAACTTTATTTAGACCCCGGTTCCTGCGATCGGAACACCCAGCTGGCATTTTAACATTGAGCCACTGTTGAATCAACGTCAGGTGCCAGTGTTGGATAACCGTTGAATTTTGTTTAGATTTTGCAAATCTAATCAACGTTGAAATGGCAACGTCATTCCGACGTCATGTTTCTCAACATAGGTGAATTTGCCAACATTGAAACAATATTGATTTTAGTTTAGATTTTGCAAATCTAATCAACGTTGAAATGGCAACGTCTTTCCAATGTCACGTTTCTCAACATAGGTGAATTTGCCAACATTGAAACAATATTGATTTTAGTTTAGATTTTGCAAATCTAATCAACGTTGAAATGGCAACGTCATTCCGACGTCATGTTTCTCAACATAGGTGAATTTGCCAACATTGAAACAATATTGATTTTAGTTTAGATTTTGCAAATCTAATCAACGCTGAAATGCCAACGTCATTCCGACGTCATGTTTCTCAACATAGGTGAATTTGCCAACATTGATTTAAGTGTAGATTTTGCAAATCCAATCAACGTTGAAATTTCAACGTCACTATAAAGTCCTGCTTTTCAACATAGTTTTTGTTAAACTGTTTTCACTGAAGTATTGATGTGTTCAACAGTAACACCAAACACCTTGAAATGGATACATAAACACTAAGTTTGCAAACACGCACAGTCAGCTTGGAAGAAGCCAATTGGTCAAAGGAAGACCAGGAAGAAGATTAATAAAGACATTTCACTAACGTAGGAAACATGCTTTATTACATAGCTGCAATTGTGCCAACCTTTCACATCAATTGTACACATGTCAAACTTTTACTTCACCCAAAAATTCTGTCATTAAAGGGTTAGTTCACCCAAAAGTGAAATTGAGGTTATTAATGACTCACCACAATGTCATTCCAGACCCGTAAGACCTCCATTCCTCTTCAGAACACAGTTTAAGATATTTTATATTTTAGTCCCAGAGCATTGTGGCGATCCGAATCATTGATTCATGGCTGTTTGAATCTTTATTTGAGGTTTGAAAACAAACGCGGAAGAGAAGCCAATGCTGAATAAAATCGTAGTTTTTGTTATTTTTGGACCAAAATGTATTTTGGATGCTTCAAGAGACTAATTAACCCACTGATGTCACATATGGACTACTTTGATGATGTTTTTATTCCCTTTATAGACATGGACAGTATAGTGTGCATACACTTGCATACACTCTCGGACTAAATATAAAATATCTTAAACTGTGTGTGGAGATGAACGGAGGTCTTACGGGTGTGGAACAACATTAGGGGGAGGAGTTAATGACATCAATTTCATTTTTGGGTGAACTAACCCTTTAAATGACTCGCCTTGTCGCTCCACACCCGTAAGACCTTCGTTCATCTTCGGAACACAGTTTAAGGTATTTTATATTTAGTCCAAGAGCTTTCTGTCCCTTCATTGAAAATGTATGTACGGTATACTGTCACTTTTTATGTTGTTGTTATTTTTGGACCAAAATGTATTTTCATTGCTTTCATTGCAAAAATTCTATCCAACCCACTGATGTCACATATGGCCTACTTTGATGATGTTATTATCTTTCTGGTCCTTCTGGACATGGACAGTATACATACATATTCAATGGAGGGACAGAAAGCTCGGAGTAAATATAAAATATCTTAAACTGTGTTCTGAAGATGGAGGTCTTACGGGTGAGGAGTAAATGACAGAATTTTCATTTTTGGGTGAACTAGCTTTTTTTAACCTTTAAAAAAAACAGCCCAAACATTGGGCAACATTAAACACAGCTGGTTAAGTCTTCCTTTCTTGTTACTTCTTTCTGCTACCGCCACCAGTCCTCTCAGGTGCATATTTCAAGTCTTTGGCCATTTATTCGTCTACTTTCATTGGCTTTAAGCTCAAGACCGCATCTGATGAGAAAAACAAAAAAAACAGATCAGTATTAGCAAACACTACTCTCTCAAATTAAAATATTTTGCAAATATCAACTTTTGTGGCATTGCCAATGATCAAAGTATATAAATTAGTATTGATCAACATGCAAAGTCATTGATAATCATGTGCTTGAGCGAGCAACAAAAGGCAGTTGGTAGTAACCCTTGCTGCAGGTAGAGAAGTTAGTCTAGAGCCCAGAATGGAGTATTTTATTTTTATATATATATATATATATATATATATATATATATATATATATATAAGTTTGGACACATTACTATGTGTAATGTTTTTGAAAGAAGTTTCTTCTGCTCATCAAGCCTGCATTTATTTGATCAAAAATACAGAAAAAAAAATGTAATATTGTGATCTTATTACAATTTAAATATTTGGTTTTCAATTTATTATATGTTAAATTACAATTTATTTCTGTGAAAAGCTGAATTTTCAGTATCATTCCTTCACCGTCACATGATCCTTCAGCAATCATTCTAATATTCTGATTTATTATGAGTGTTGGAAACAGTTCTGCTGCTTAATATATTTGATGAATAAAAGGTTTAAAAGAACTGCATTTATTCAAAATAAAAACATATTTTCAAATAATATAAATCTCCTTTACTATCAATTTAACACAGTGTTTCTCAAACTTTTTCAGCCCAAGGACCACTTTATCTTCCAATTTTTTTTCTGAGGACCACCTACAGAATCCCACTCTAACACGCCCCCCAAAAGCAACAAAATAGGAAGGATAAGCTAAATTTAAGTTTAATATGCAACTGTTTCAAGTCAAAAACGAATCATTCAAACATAAATGCAATAATTTGATCAGAAATTATTATATACATTTTATATATAAAAAGTCTTCCACATAAACCTGTATTTAAATTTTACAAAAATGTAACAAAAAAAAGTTAAGGGTTAGTTACTTTCAGATTCAAATAGATGGTTGGGTTAGGTATGGGGACAACTTAACGTTAAAGGAGACTTTCAGGTCCAAATCTCTGGAAAAAAGAAGAAAGAAGAATGTGACGTGCTAAAGATGTATAGATATTCTTATGCCTCTCCCTGATTGGGTAACGGTAGTACAAGACAAAAACATTCAAACTGATCTAATATGTATAACGTTAGCTTCATGGAGCGTACACACATACACGCCGGTGGAACGACGGACTAACGGCAGTTCGCGGTTAAACTAGTCTGCCCGTAACGTTACACTTAACGGCGGTTCGCGGTTAAACTAGTCTGCCCATACGTCTACACACACACAGATAAGAACGGCGTTTGACGGTTAGCTAGCACTAACTCCGGTTCGCGGTTAAACTACGTTAGTCTGCCCATATAAACACATTATTAATTAACACAATACGTATATGGACCAGAGTCAGGCACACTCAACATTTATTTAGGAATTTTCTAGTTATAAAATGTGACTTCAAAAACTTTGCTTACCGTCTGAGCTGTTATGCCCAAATTCAGTCGAATCGGTCCAGGTCAGAACCTGCGAGGCTGACGATGACGACACAGACCCACTTCGCGCACGCGCAAGCAGGTGTTGTGTGGAACCGTCAGAGCCTATTGGCCTTTGTGTGATGGACAGTCGCCGTCCTCCAATCAAGCCATAGATCTTGTATTCGTGTGTGTGTGTGTGTGTGTGTGTGTGTGTGTCCGTCCATATGTGTGTCTATATATATATGTGTGTGTGTGTGTGTGTGTGTGTGTGTGTGTGTGTGTGTGTGTGTGTGTGTGTGTGTGTGTGTGTGTGTGTGTGTGTGTGTGTGTGTGTGTGTGTGTGTTATTTTTTTAATTTTAAGCGGTCTGTTAATTTTTTTTCCAGAGCTGTGTAGGATATATATATAGCTCTGGAAGAAAAATTAAGAGACCACTTAATATAAAAATTAACTTAATATATACAACTTAATATATAAAAATTAAAATGCACCAGAATGCAGGAAATCACATCTACAAAATTTAAAATTGTATGGGGGAAATGTATATCCCCAGACCCCCACACAAACAGCCCCACATATAATATTTTCACCAGCCGCCACTGCATATATTGTTCTTGTATGGAATGACTAACCAAAATGATCAATCGGACTTGCTGTCAAAGTAAGCCATAAGATGTAGAAAGTGCTCAACAAACGTTTAATTCAGAGTTGATATTTCAACGTTGTATCATTATTCATGTATCAACTCTTTTTCAACAGTTAATTGATCAGCATTGTTTGGACGTTGTTACAACGTTATTTTTCTACTGATATATTTCAACAAAATTTTTAAAAGTCATGGTTGTAAAAATAATGTTGATTTGACGTACAACTCAAAACTTGTTGATATTTCTATGTTGAATTCTTAGTGAGTTAACAACACCAATTCAACTATTTGGTGTTCAACGTTGTTTTGACGTTGAAACAATGTTTTTTCATAAACTGACATTATTTCAACTACATTTAAACGTTTAATGTCAGTCGAATGCCAGCTGGGAGACTACCACCCCGAAGTCCCTAGTTCCTGGGGAAAGTTCCCGCGGTGGAAACGCGGCTTATGTCATCAGATATGGCACATGCATGTGTAATATATTGCAGATACTCATGCAGTATATTTACTTACATTATAAATGTTTCATATTTTCAAGCTAGTTAACAATAATTTAACATCATGCTGAAAAGTAGAAGTCTGTTGTAACCACTGATTGTAACTCATTCTGTGAATTTGTGTATATGTGTACATTAACATATGGGATCATGTTTTTTCAATATATGTTCACAACAAAGGATGCAACTTTAAGTTGGCTGGAAAAGTGTGTAAAACTTTATGAATATTACATGTAATGATATTTTTGTATTCATTTTTAAAGTTATATGTATCAATATATAGCCATACATGGTCAATGCGTATATTGCAGTTAAAGTATATTGAGGAAAAAAAAGCACTAGTTTCTCATATATTGAAATGTATTATGTAATATATTGCATTATATTTTGCAGTAGGGAAGATCAGCAGGAGTCTGTCAGAATAAGCCATTACAAACGCAACACTTTATCAAACTGATGCTTTCCTGGATTTGGTGATTATGACTAACACTTTTCTGCAACATTAAGGCACATGTCCGGCTGAGGCTGGCCGCTGGGAAATTTGAGAGCCGCCCACACTTTCTGCTGTACAGCCCTGATACTGTATGATGGCTGGCAAACATTTTGAGCTTTTCACATCCCCACTGCTGTGAGACAATAATGACAAAGTTGTAACTCTTAGTGACTCTGTAAAGTTGCCAACACAATTTTAATGACGATTATTTACCCTGAGAGCAAAAGCAAATTATGCTTTCTTGGTAGAGACTTTCTTGCCAGATGAATTTTCTGTACCAAATTGTCAAGCCTCAATTAATGTATCCTCCACAATGAAACTCTCATTACAAAATGTGCCAAGGCCCTTTGAATAAAACTTATCATTAACTGAGCTGTCATAGAGCTGAAACGCTTATAAACCGCAATTGTTTTAGCTGGAATGCCTCCAGTGACAGAGTTTGATGGGAAGTACATTTTTTTGGCATAAGTCTCATAAAAGCAATCAAATAATAATAATCAAATGAACGATTTACCTTCATTTATCTAGTAAAGTTTACGGTGCACTGTGCCAGACAGCACTGCACTGATTTCAATGGGGCAGAATTATTATAATTTAGAATTGTATTTCTATTTTAAAGTAGTTACATTTTTATTTGTATGTATTTTCACTCAGAAAGAGCTAATACATTTAGCAATTTATTAAATTGAAAGGGCAAGCAGCCCAAGGTGGAGCTGGAGACCCCCAAGGAGTTCAGGGGTGCCCTCGGTGGCTGGAACAGAGTCGATAAAAAGCTCAGAGATCGCAGAATCTACCTCCTTAGCCATGGCAGAAAAAAAACACAGAGTTCAGAGAAAGCCTCCGTGGCCCTAACGGAGCGGTCTGGGGGTGCAGAGAGTTTTGAGACGAGATACCTGAAAATTATACTTGAGGAAAAAAGTACAGATACCCTACAGTTAAAAGGACGCCAAGTTACAAGTCACCAATTCCAAAATGAATCAAGTAAACATATTAGAGTACCTAATTTTAACAGTAGCCTACTTAAATTGTTAGTTCACCCAAAAAATTAAAATTCTGTCATTAATTCCTCACCCTCATGTCGTTTGACACCCGTAAGACCTCCATTCATCTTCAGACACAAATGAATATATTTTTGTTGAAATCTGATGGCTCAGAAAGGCCTTCATTGACACCAATGTCATTTCCTCTCTCAAGTACAGTACGTCGGTACAAAGCCCATCTCACTACAGCGGCTCTACAGTCATTTTATGAAGCGACGAGAATAGTTTTTGGCGTGCAAAAAAACCCTAAAAAAACGAAATAACGACTTATATAGTGACGGCCTATTTCAAAACACTGCTTCCTGAAGCTTCGGAGCGTTTTGAATCAGCGTATCGATTCATGATTCGGATCGCATGTCAAACCGCCAAACTGCTGAAATCATGTGTCTTTGGCGATCCAAACCACTGATTCGATTTTCGAAGCTTTTGTTTTGAAATCGACCATCTCTATATAAGTCGTTATTTATTTATTTTTGCGCCAAAAACTATTCTCGTCGCTTCATAAAATGATTGTAGATCCACTGTAGTGAGATGGGCTTTGGAACGACGTCTTTAGTGCCTTTATGGGTCTTGAGAGAGGAAATGACATTGGTGTCAATGAAGGCCTTTCTGAGCCATCAGATTTCAACAAAAATATCTTCATTTGTGTTCCAAAGATGAACGGAGGTCTGACGGGTGTCCAACGACATGAGGGTGAGTAATTAATGACAGAATTTGCATTTTTAGGTGAACTAACCCTTTAAGTATTTTACTTATACTAAATGTGGGCTCAAAGATGCACTAGTCCTTAACACCTAAAAGGCTGAGTAAACATCTAAGATCAGTAAAACTATAAAGTAGTCAAAAATATATTTAAGTGCAGTAATTAATTACATTTAATCAAATACCTTACACCACTGATTGCCCGACTTGAGGCCGCTGAGACTACTGGGCTTGGAATCTCGGCCACTCGCACCAACGTCAGTGGAGGATCCTCTGTCTCAGTGGAGTTCTCGTATACCATTTCATTGGATAGGATGGTGCTGGATGGTTAAGCCTGTGGTGGACAAAACTCCGCAGCGGACTACATTTGAAGTTTTAGTAAGCATATTTAAAAAGTAATCAATCATTTTTACGTCATGATATTTTGAGGTTATAACATAAATTAGTTACTTAGTGTCATGTTGGTTTAACTGGGAGAAATTGTCCATGTGAACACCTGTCCAAGAGGGTACATTATGTGTATGCGCATATTTGCATGTTTGTGTTTATGAGTGTTTGAGTGTGTGTTTTAGCACTAGAGTCATCAGCACTAATTATCCACAGCTTTCTCAGGATGTTGCTGGACTTCCTCTTCGTTTAACCTCATTTCCTGTCTGGGTTGTTGCTATAGCATTGTTTTCCACCCAGTCCTCCGCATGCTTATTCTCTGTTCACACGCATATTGATTCATACTTCAAGGAGTTGTTGACGCAAAAATTAAAGTTCTGTCATCATTTACTCACCCTCAGGTCATTTAAAAACAATATGATAGATTTTCTTCCGAGGAACACAAAAGGAGTATTTAAAAATAAATACCATGAAAGTGTTCTCATTAAAGTATAATTAATACTTGCGCAATATATTCCAAGTCTTCTGAAGCAATACAATTACTCATACATAGACCAATTATCTTAAAGCTTCCTCTACAAAAAATAGTCCACTACAATTTACGACACAATTGGCCTTGCAACAAAATATTCCATTAATATTACTGTATGCAGGGGCATACCTAAGGGGGGGAAAGTTAGGCCTATTCTAAGGGCCCCAGAGATCGGTGTTAGCCTATTAGTAGTAACAGTACTAGTAGTAATGAAATATAAATTGTAAATGTATAATCTACCAGAGTAACAAATAAAACAAAATGATGTCGTATTTCTGCATTTCTGGCAGAATTCCCCCCATTTGCTGGCTACAGCGAGTCTATTCAATAGGTTACGTTTTTCACCACTGAAAATAAAAAGAATATAATTTTGTTTCTTTTAAATTTGACTTATATAATGCATTTAACGTCAAATAATCTAAAAAAAAACACAAAAAAAACACGTTCCCCAGGCCAAATGTTCACTGCTGCTGAGCGTGAATTCCAGCCAACACTTCAGTTAACAGTCACAAAGTGCAAGATGAGATGTGTAAGTTAACTAAACAGTTTAGTTAACTTACACATTAGTCTAAACTAAACAGCTGTGTTACGATAGAAGTTAAAAGAGCGACAGAAACAATCCATTTGCAAAGCCTGCATCAACCAAAGCTCAGCGTTGAGAAGGGGAATATGCAGCTCAGGAAGAAGGAGAAGGTGATGGAGATGAGAAGAAGCTATTGTGATATTTAACACAGATAGGCTACACTAGCGGTCAAAAGTTTCACAACGGTAAGATTTGTAAAATGTTTTGTAAGAAGTTTCTTCTGCTCACCAAGGCTACATTTATTTGATCCAAAATACAGCAAAAACAATATTATTAAGTAATTTTTTTACAATGTAATTTTTTTTTCTATTTGAATACATTTAAAAATATATATTTTATTCCTGTGATCAAAGCTGAATTTATCCTTATTACTCCAGTCTCAAGAGTCACATAATCCTTCAGAAATCATTCTAATATGAGGATTTGATGATCAACAAACATTAATGATTGTTTAATGAATAAAAACTTAAAAAGTACAGCATTAATCTGAAATATAAAGCTTTTGAAACATTATAAATGTCTATACTGTCACTTGAACAATTTAATGCATCCTTTATGAACAAATTATGTATTATTTTAAGTTATTTCTCCCAAAAAAACAACAATTTTCTATTCATCAAATAATCCTAAAAAATGTTTTACACAACTATTTTCAACATTAATAATAATCATTAATGCTTCTTGAGCAGTGAATCCTCATATGAGAAGTTATTTTACATTTGAATAATATTGCTCAATATTACAGCATTTTTTGTATTTTAATAACATAAATGCAGCATTGGTGAGCAGAAGAGACTTATTTAAAAATCATACCGTTCTCAAACTTTTGTTTGAGTAGTGTATATATAATTAAATGGCTGACAACGATTTTGGATCGCTATAGGTTGGCCTGTATGTTTGGGGACGATAGGGGGCCCAAGCTCATACTCTTTCATGGGGCCCAAATTTGCTAGCTACGCCCCTGACTGTATGCATCTGAAAGGAGAAAAGGAGTCTGTTGTGTGTTACGAGAGACATGAAAATAGCGTCGGATTTAGTTACCCGGATGTGTGATCCACAACTGATAGACAGCAATGCTATAGATGACAATAAGTATTTGATTGCAGGGATCTGACTGATCTCATGAAATGGCATATGTATGATACGCCAATCCGCATGCCATTTTGACATGCTATCAAGACCGATAACCGCTTTTTAGCGTGTTTATCAACGGCATTTCATTATATCCCTCTACACTGCCCCTACCCCTAAATCTACACACACACACACACACACACACACACACACACACACACAAACACACACACACACACACACACACACACGCACACACACACACACATGCACACACACACACACACACACACACAGATATACCCACAGAGATGATGGTTTGTTTCTGTATAGACATTCATGCGGAATCACACGCCGTAGATATACCCGCTGAGATGATGGTTCGTTTTGGTGTAGACATTCACGCGGTCACATGGCGTAGACATACATGCGGATAGCTCAAAATGTGTACAGATAACACACCACTTGGCTTTAGAAAGTGGCGTGTATGTTTAAGCAAAGTCCTGATGTCATGTTGCAGAGATTGACCAATCACAATCAAGAAATCCTAAGAGCTGTGTAACCTGAATCAGTTAGTTGTTTTTAAGAAGAATCAAATCAAACAATAGATTAATTTACAGCTTCTTTCATGAACACACCAAGGAGCTCTGGATGACAGGATATTGAGTAAATAACAAACATTGACTTTAATAATAGTTTGGTTCTTGTTTTACGCCTTTGTGTTCCACTGAAGTAAGAAAGTCATACAGGTTCGGAACAACAGGAAGGTGAGTAAAAGATGACAGAACTTAATCTTTTGGGAGTGAACTATACCTTTAAGAATGAGCTACCTGTTGGTTATTGCAAGTAAATGCTCTAAACCCCAACATACTCATCTACCCTCTCCTCTACTTTGTTTTTTGTTCTGTTTTTAGTCCTCTAATGTTCACACTTTCCTAAATGTGTTCCTGTGTGCTGAAAACAGCTCTCTCCTCACTTACTCATATGGTTGCTCATTTAGAAGATTCAGAGTTCCTCTGCTTTTCTGGTTGACTGCAGCTAGTCCTTCCTCTCAACTCACACTGGAAGTGTAATCAGTAAATTTAGCTCTCCTGTTTACGGAGTGCTGAAAACTGGGCCATTATTCATGGATCTCATCTCGTGTGCGGCCGACAGAAAGAAGTGTTGACATACAGCGTTTCCTGGTTAGTATCAAAGAGACTAGCTGCATTGGGATTCCCTTGGCCGGTTAATAATGAGAGGAGAAATGTTTGCGCGTATGTTTACTTGGACCAGTTACTGTATTTGGGCACTTAAAGGGATAGTTTACCTACAAATTAAAATTCTTCCATCATTTACTTACCCTCTGTCATCCCTGTTGAAAAAAACAGCATGTGCTGGATAGGTATGCTTTGCAGCATGGCAGCTGGTTTAAGCTGGTCCGTAGCTGGTCAAATGCTAGTCCTAAGAATCTAGCTCCAGGAGCAGCATAAACCAGCTCAGTCAGCTTCCATATTTCAAAACATACTTAACCAGCATATGCTAATTATTATTTTTTTTTCTCCATTTGGGATTCCAAACCCGTATGCCTTTTTTTCAGCGGAATACAAAAGAAGAAAAATTGAAAAATACATTGAAAGTCAACTAAAATATTTTGGATTTCACATTCTAGCCCTTTCACACTTAGACAATACGGTTCTTGCCTCAATTTTAAAGATATCTTTATACCAAGAAAGGGTTTCTGGAGTATATAGGCATAATACTTTCATGTTTAATGGGTTATTATCATTTTTCCTTGTGATAAATTATGTAAATGAGCTGTTCAATTCATAATTTCATTTAAAAAAAAAAATAATAATATTTAAAACTAAATCCATAAAGTGTTTCTATGATGGGAACTCCTAAAAGGTTCTATACAGTATATGAAGCGCATGACAGAACCCCATTAAGGTTCAATATAGAACCTTTTCTTCTAAGTATAGTTTGGGGGGTACAGTCTAGCTTACGGTCTATAATGCCCAGACAGTAATAATAAAAAAAAAATATTAAAGAAAGATAAGAAAAATAAGAATGGTTTAAGAATGTAAATCACCAATAAACAAAAGAAGTATGGCACACTTCTTCTTAGCGTCAGTTTCCATGGTGTTGCCTGGATTTGGCAATCTTTTGAGAATGTCTTTGTGTGTTCAATGTGATCATACTCTGGATTGACTGAACTCACTCCTGGTTTTAATCCTGGCATACTCAGAGTAAGCAAAGCTTGGGTTAATTAACTGAGAGTTCAGGGTATACGTGATGGTAAACTAACCTTGCTGGAATACACCTCTGGATGAATTATCACTGGACACTGCAACACAATGCAATCCCCGAATGTAGGCTACCTTAAACATGAATTACATCACAAGCCTGAAACAGTTGGCAAAAATGATAGAAATTTTGTTAATCAGTTACAGCCATTTTTTTAAGTTAAAAAATTCAGAGTTTAAAGGGGGGGTGAAATGCTGTTTCATGCATACTGAGCTTTGTACACTGTTAAAGACTTGGATTCCCATCCTAAACATAGACAAAGTTTCAAAAACTAATGTTGGACGTTTCTGTGTTAAAAATACTCCTTCCAGTTTCTCACAAGTTTCGGCGAGTTATTTACGAGTATGGCTCGATTTGACGTTAATAGATCGGAAGGTCTCCCAGTAGGGTGCGCGCGCGTGTGACTAGAGCGAGAGAGGAAATGCACGCCCGTAAACACGCTCTCAGGTGCAGATCCAGTCGATCCAGGCGCCGCGCTCCACTTTATTCCTGTGGGTGACGTCGAGCGACTTCAACACTTCAGCACAGCATTCCGGGAAGGCAGCGCTGCATTTGAACCGATTTGAACGCAGAAATGACGGGAAGCTTCACAACATCGCGGATCTCCACGTTCACTGCTGTCACAGGACTTACCCAAATCATACCAAAGAAGTGTGTTTTTGACGGAGCGGTCCCAGTGATAAAGGTTCAGTCCTGCTTTGGAAGCATCCGGTGAGTAAAACTGCTTAAAATGTCTGTGCTGTTGGCTCGTTGCGTGAGTAAACATCAGTAAACGACACTTCGCTAACGGACTCCATTGTGTTGTTCTATGTACACTAGTCTGACGTGCAAAGAGACAGTAAAGACACACAAATGTTGACAGGCCACTAAATACAGTACATACCACAGAGACGGACATCCTGCTGTTGCAGTTTCTCCTGTTCAATTTATTTCAGCCTCCGGATCTGATTCTGGATCATATATCTATTAGCTGAGATAGCCATGGGTTTCTCCACGCTTGAGGACGTCACCGCTTTACGCATTCGTCATTCTTTAGCTCCGCCCACAGGATACGCCTCCAGGCGCTCGTTTTTTTCCGGAAAGACTCGGTACAGCCCATATTTCTTTTATAAATATAATAAAACTAAAGACTTTTTGGAGATATGAAGGATGCAATACTACTCTATAGGTACTCAAGATTGACATGAGATTGACTGAAACTGAGTATTTCACCCCCCCCCCCCCTTAAGTAAGGATAAATGGCAGATTTGAGTTGTTTTCAACTTGAAATATTTGAGCAAACTAATTAATATATTTTATTAAAAAAATGTCATTGTAATCTTAACTTCAATGTTATTAAAAAGGGGAAACATGGCAGGATTTAACTGGCTAGTTCAATAAATGCTAACTTGTTATATATATATATATATCTGTTCTCAAAGCAAGCTTATGCTCCACTTGTCATCATTATATCCCCCCAGAAAAACCCAACATAACAGAAAAGCTTCTTAAATGGCGTAGGAAAACATTAAACACTACTAAATATCTCTCTTAACATTGATCCTACACACAAATCATCATATAATAATGAATTTACTCTCCTTTGGGTGTCATTGCAAAGCATACTGCAATCTATACATTTTTACAGTTTTGGTTAAATTTATGTTTGTCTAGATTAAAAAAAAACAAGTTCATAAAGCTCAAAACAAACCATTAAACCATTCTAAATACATACAAGGAATCAGTTTTGTGTACTCTAAAGAAAAAGAAACTGGCGAATCCATCACCGTCCACCGAGGGCTATCCAACGGCATCACGGAGGAGATCACCCAGCTGGTGGAGGACCAAACTGCAGTGCTTTTTGGGAACCAGACCAAACTTTTTGTCCTCTCCCCCTTTCTCATTTCTGTCTCTCTTCATCCTTCTGTCTCCTTTTCTCCTGCCTCGTGTGTCCTTACCTCCAGGTGCTGCGGCCGCTGTGACAGCCCTCCCCCAGAGGGTCTCGTGGGTACCCCCAGCCTGCGAGGGACGATGGGGGTATGTGAGAAGCGGGGTTGGGCCGAGAGCCGTGGGAATGGAGTGAGGCCAGTGGCACAAATGCTAATGAGCGTCACCTGCACACTTTTATCCAAAACGCCTTACAAATGAGGAATACAAGTGATTTATCTTAACACGAGAAGTGCTAGCAATATACACTTCTTACATATCTTACAAAATTATATTATTAGCATCCTTTGAGTAGTTAATCGGCTCATTTTTGCAACATCGAAGTCTGTCAGAGCTCACCATCTGCATTTGCAGTGTGTAGCTATCTGCTGTTTGCGAAGTGTTGCGATTCATGAGGAAATTCAAACTGTGAGATGTCATGAATGTCCCACCCCTCCAAGATGTGGCTAGGCAGTCTGTCAGAATTCCTCTTAAAACATTTCCTTGCAAATGTGCTGTGAAGCCATTACCATCGCCACAAAACACACAGAAATTCCCACACACTTATAGGTTGAATCCTGGATGGGAACAGGAAAGGACAGAGTCTCTCTTTATCTTGGCGAAACATGGCTTCCGAGACTGGGGTAAGGAGTAATTTGTGAATGGGACTGCGGCCAGTAGTCCTCCGCCACTCCTTTCATCCATTCCCACAACACGGAGGTACAAGCATCCACAAGGTGGATGTGGTGGGAGCGCAACATGGAAGTTCAACTTCCCACAGGTCACATGATCAGGATAGAAAATGTGCGGAGGCGTGTGTTGCAGTAACCCTTTACAAATTTGAAAAGGTTATGCATATAATAATCAAGAAATAAAGGTGGTGTTAATAGTTATTTTTCAAAGGATTTTTTTTGTTATGTTCGTGAGTGTTCCAGGAAACTTTGGTTTGTTTATCTTTCTGTAAATAACAGTACGATTTCACAAAACACTTGTGGCATAGATCTGTTGTTTTATTTATGCTGCTTGTTGTATTGTTCCTGCACTTGTTTTCCTGTCTAATTTTCCCAGACTTGGAATGCTTTCAAGAATTCCTGTTTGCCTCTGAGCTAAATTTAATTCATATGAGTGCTAAAAATAGAAAAAAACAACACAAATAATGATCTCAGATTACAGCTATTGTTGTGGTGTTTGTTTCTAGATGATAGAAAGTTGACAAATCACACACACATACTGTACTCATACACACGTGACATGTGGGTTTGCATTTCTTTATCTTTTTAAACATTTATGATTAAATGTTTGAAAATAGTTTTTTTTATATATAAATGTAAATTGTGCTTACTGTACATGTACTTATGTACATATTAATTTATTTGGTTGAGTGGATGTTAAAAGTGTGCAGAGCTGGAATCTAGACAAAAAAATCTCTATTATTAATAATGATGATGATGATAATGACAATAACAATAATGGTAGAACAATTATTATTATTATTATTATTATTATTATTATTATTATTATTATTATTATTATTATTATTATTATTATTATTAATAATAATAATAATATACAAATAATACAATAATACATCTAAAATAATGTATTTATTATTATTAAATATGATTTTAGACTGTATTATTTTATTATTATTAGTAATAATAATAATAATAATAATAATAATAATAATAATAATAATAATAATAATAATAATAATAATACCTCTACTTTGGATTACTGGATTTTGGCAGTTAGTTCATCCGTTTAATGACCTCAAGGCTAGATTATTGTGATGCTCTACTGGGTGGTTGCCCTGCATGCTTAATAAACAAACTCCAGCTGGTCCAAAATGTATAAATGTGACAAGGGTGACTTGACTTCTAATGGTGCTATTATTATTATTATTATTATTATTATTATTATTATTATTATTATTATTATTATTATTATTATTATTATTATTATTATTATTATTATTAGTTTTGAACTGTTTAATTTTAGAATTTTAGGATAAAAGTAAAGAAAATATGTAAATATACCTAGTACACTGCAAAAAAATGAATTTTCTTACTTAAAATTCTTAAAATAAGCAAAATAATCTTAAAACAAGAAGTATTTACAAGACAATCAAAAGTAATTGTCTTGTTTTAGGGAAAAAATAACTCAAAATTAAGAGAGTTTTTGCATAAAATAAGCAAAATAATCTGCCAATGGGGTAAACAAAATAATCTTAAAACAACATTATTTTGCTTAACCCACTGGCAGATTATTTTGCTCATTTTAAGCAAAAACTCTCTTAATTTTGAGTTATTTTTCCCCAAAACAAGATAATAAGTTTTACTTTTCTAGTAAATGTTTCTCAATGTAAGATTTTGCTGAAATTTTGACTAGAAACAAGACAAAAATTCTAAGTAAGAAAAGCATTTTTTGCAGTGTATAATAGTAAATTGATGTAATTGATGTAAATATTTCTACCACTAGAATACCTTGTTCCTTTAATAACATATCCCCTGGTTTCACAGACAAGGCTCAAGGCTAGTCCCAAATTAAAATACATGTTTGAACTGTTTTAACTGAAAGCAAGTTGCACGATATGTTAAAATATGTCGGTGCCCTTGGTTTGTCTCAAGATGCACATCAGTAAAAAAATAAAGTCATGTTTGCAGAAGAAACCCTTAAAATGCCCTAACTGAACTAAGGTCTAATCCTGGCTTAATCTAAGTATTGTCTGTGAAACTGGCCTAAAAGTAATAATCTTGCAACTGAAGGCATCTCAGTTAAATAAACTACCTGATTGATTGAATGAATGTTTTATGCCCGGGGCTATGCTGGAGGGATATTTTTAGTTTGAAATGACCCAGTGTTTAGGAAGATCTTTCTCTGTAGAGCCATTTCAGATGTACCTGATTTGCACTGTTGCCATTATTGCTCGTAATAAAGGCCAGATCTTGGAAAAATGCTGAAGCAGACCCATATGAGTCATGTACGGATGTTTCTACTGAGCATGACTTTTAGCATGCACGTTTGTGTTTACTGTATGTACCAATATATGCAGCACATGTTTGTATTTGTACAGGTATGTAAGCAATCATGACATGATTTGCATTGGAATTTCTTTTCTTTCTTTTTTTTGCTAGAGAAAGCAGCCCAGTTAACTTTTTGCGGACATGCATAAGCAGGAATGTTGCTCTGTTTCCATCTCAATGTTCTCTCACTCCAGTTCACGAGACAACACTGCAAAAAGTCCTTTTTTAATAATTTTTTCGGTAAAAAAGACAAACAAAAAACATGGTAACATGGTAACCAAATGTGAGGTTTGTCTACACTATTGTCAATAGAAATAAGTGGATGTGTGTTAACAACTGACCGATTTCAGCTTCAGCAGTGTAGGGGGCGGGCTTTAGATTCTAGAGCGCAGTCTGATTGGACAGAAGATTTGACGAGAAAGTGAAGTCTGCGTTGTCATCAAAATTTGAGATTCGTTTAACGGAAGTGGGAGACTGTAAATTTCGAATGCTTATATCTCCTAAATGCAAATGTTGTCATAGTTTTGGAACATACCAGCTTATTCATAACACATAAGGCTAACACAGTCATACTAAAAGCTAAAAAACTTACATTTTTATTTCAGTTGACCTTTAAGCCTTGTCTATGAGACTGGGGGTTAGTATTATTGTGTTTTCCTATGAACCAATCAATCATATGTCAGAGACAACGTATGCTTAGTTCCCATTGGCTATACACTTGTCAGTAGAGTTTATGCAAATTAGCCCCGAGAAGGTTCAGTTGTGTAGGCAAGAGCGGGGCACAACCTAATGCTTCTTGTCTGTCTCAGTTTGTGTAAATCCACTTGGGGTTTAGAGTAGTTATTTTTTCCCCCACATTAATTGCACACGTGTCTAGTACAATTATGTAGTTTTGTTTCATTAATACAGTGTATACTTTTTACTTGATTTTCCCTGAAAGAATGGAAGTGGGACAACATGCCCCATAGGTGGGGTACATTGTAACATGAGCAAATTACAGCTTAAAATGTTATCTGATATAAAAAATAATAATATGCAAAACAAACTAAAATATTTTGTCAATAAAATACAATTCTTAACTTTTTTAAATAAAACAATGGCATTTTTTTATCATTAAAAATACACACATTTTTGATTTTCACAACAAACACATTGCTAATACAGCTATACTGGGGTGCGTTTCCTAAAACCATAGTTGCTAACCTGTTAGTTGGTTGGCAATGGGAAATTGCATTGCAACCAACAAAGTTGCTAACTTGGTTAACAACTATGGTTTTAGGAAAACGCACCCCAGTATAGTTAAAAACAGAATAATAATGAATCATTTCTGAACATTGACTCTCAGTTCTGTGTGTGCAGTGTTAAAACGCACCCCACCTGCGCGACTGGGATTTAAACCGTGGCTCGCGCCTTCTGCTGTTAGATCAGCATTAAAGAGCTATCTCAACTGTTAAATAACAGATATAAGATTACAGTAATATCAGATTTGTCTTATTTTACATAAACACAAAAACAGAGATGAGAAATAAACTTAGAAATGTACTTTTGGTATGGTAAAATACATTTTCAGTGATTTCTTCCAAAGATTTTTAAATGTTGGTGCTATTTTTTTCTATTGATATGGCAAACTAGTTAATACACAAAGTTTTGTCATCCTGCATGTGTGGAAAGTGTTAAACCATGCATGTTACAACTAACCCTGTGTTAGGTTGTGCCCCGCACTCCTCTACTGCTGAAGAGTTAGCATCTGAATCCGGACCCACTTTATATAAGGTGGCCTTAATTACTATGTACTAATATTTTAATTAATCATTTGATACAATGCACTTATTGTGTACATACATGTTTTTACATTGTACTTACATTTTAAAAATACCTTCATGTAATTATGTCTGTAATTAATTTCTGTAGTTACATTTGTAATTACACAGTTGGCACTTCCCTTACACCTAACCCTACCCTTAAACTGACCCACACCACCACACCTGTCCCTAACATTACCCTTAAACTGACCCACACCACCACACCTGTCGCTAACTTTACCCTTAAACTGACCCACACCACCACACCTGTCCCTAACTTTACCCTTAAACTAACCCACACCACTACACCTGTCCCTAACTTTACCCTTAAACTAACCCACACCACTACACCTGTCCCTAACTTTACCCTTAAACTGGCCCATACCACCACACCTGTCCCTAACTTTACCCTTAAACTGGCCCATACCACTACACCTGTCCCTAACTTTACCCTTAAACTGGCCCATACCACCACACCTGTCCCTAACTTTACCCTTACACTTACCCACACCACCACACCTGTCCCTAACTTTACCCTTAAACTGACCCACACCACTACACCTGTCCCTAACTCTACCCTTAAACTGACCCACACCACCACACCTGTCCCTAACTTTACGCTTAAACTGACCCACACCACTACACCTGTCCCTAACTCTACCCTTAAACTGACCCACACCACCACACCTGTCCCTAACTTTATCCTTAAACTGACCCATACCACCACACCTGTCCCTAACTTTACCCTTAAACTGACCCACACCACCACACCTGTCCCTAACTTTACCCTTAAACTGACCCACACCAACACAAAAGTCCCTAACTCTACCCTTAAACTGACCCACACCACCACACCTGTCCCTAACTTTACCCTTAAACTGACCCACACCACCACACCTGTCCCTAACTTTACCCTTAAACTGACCCACACCACCACACCTGTCCCTAACTTTACCCTTAAACTGACCCACACCACCACACCTGTCCCTAACTTTACCCTTAAACTGACCCATACCACCACACCTGTCCCTAACTGTACCCTTAAACTGACCCACACCACCACACCTGTCCCTAACTTTACCCTTAAACTGACCCACACCACCACACCTGTCCCTAACTGTACCCTTAAACTGACCCACACCACCACACCTGTCCCTAACTTTACCCTTAAACTGACCCACACCACCACACCTGTCCCTAACTTTACCCTTAAACTGACCCACACCACCACACCTGTCCCTAACTGTACCCTTAAACTGAGCCACACCACCACACCTGTCCCTAACTGTACCCTTAAACTGACCCACACCACCACACCTGTCCCTAACTTTACCCTTAAACTGACCCACACCACCACACCTGTCCCTAACTCTACCCTTAAACTGACCCACACCTCCACACCTGTCCCTAACTTTACCCTTAAACTGTCCCACACCACCACACCTGTCCCTAACTTTACCCTTAAACTGACCCACACCACCACACCTGTCGCTAACTTTACCCGTGTTCCTCCTCAATATCAGCAAAGGTGTTTTGCAATACAATTTGAACACAGTAAGTACATTGCACTTATTTTTTGATGTAAGTACATAGTAGTTAAGGCCACCTAATATAAAGCGGGGCCCTGAAAAGTGAAATCTGCATTGGGAAATCTTTTGCCCTCATTCAAAATTCCTGTTCATGTGAATTCCTATTGGAATGACTGGATTTGAGCCTTGAAAACTTTCAGAACAAAGGTAAATGTGATTCCAACGTCACCGTTACTGGTAACATGCTACCAGTAAATATTGTCAGCAAAAATATGCTTTTATTTAATGTAAAATATGATTATTTTTTTTTATCAAATAAACATTTTACTTTTAATATATGCATGATGTTTGTTTGGGAGTGGATCATGCTTTTTCAGTCCTATAAAAGCCTGACTGTCCTCTTTTTGACTGTCAGTGTTTCCTGAGGAAGCTCTGTTCCTGCCCTTTTCTCGAACTGTCAGGTGTTTGTGTCTCATGGTTTGTGTCCCGCGTTTGCTGAGGTGACGTGAGCGGATTCAATCATGGGGATTGTTTAATGCGTCTTTTTTATTTAGTAAAGGCAAACGTATGAAACTAACTTGACTTTTATTTAGTTAAAGGGTTATTTCACCCAAAAATTTTAAATTCTGTCATTAATTACTCACCCTTATGCCATTCCAGACCCGTAAAATTCATCTTCGGAACACAAATGAAGATATTTTTGTTGAAATCTAAAAGGCCAGAAAGGCCTCCATTTCCTCTCTCAAGACCCATAAAGGCACTAAAGACGTTGTTACAAAGCCCATCTCACTACAGTGGCTCTACAATCATTTTATGACGCGACGAGAATAGTTTTTGTGCGCAAACCCTAAATAATGAAAAATATAGTGATGGCCAATTTCAAAACACTGCTTCGTGAAGCTTCGGAGCGTTATGAATCAGCGTATCGATTCCTGATTCATGAACCGCTCACAAAGTGATATCTGTGGTTTGAATTTGACATGGGGTCACTGAAAATAAGCAAGGGGATTTTTTTGTTTTCATGCCATGTTTGTGTAAGGAAAGCAGCAGGGGTCTGCCCAGTCCACTCAGCTTTGCTGCCGGGATGTGGCTTCTGCCCTTCTACCCTCTTCTCTGGATATTGGGACACTAAAGCTTAAGACAGTTTGCACCATGGAGAAAGCTTTGCTTTTTTCAATCAGTCCACTGATTGCAAAGTTCAGGCTGTTTCCTATCAGTGAGCGGTTTCAGGGTGCTGAACAGAGCAATTCACCTTTTACATCTACAAGCCCTGATGCTACAGCAGTCAGTGCGGCCTGAGGGCAAGCCCCCTCGGCCGAAAAGTAAAATAGGTGCTCACTCTTCCTTAATGGCCACAAGAAGCTGCTTGATATCCCACTACTTTCCCCAATCTCCTGTGGGATTCTGCTTAGAGAATGCGACACCTGCTTCAATGAGCACAAATAGGTTGTTAGGGCAGTCTGCCCCCTCTAAAAGGTAATGATCTTGTAACAAATCCCTTTTTATTGTAACAAATCCCTTTTTATTACATTTAGTTGTTGCTGCCAAGTAACTCAGAAAGTATCTTAGTTTTGCTTTTGGTGGAAAATTTAAGTTAACTCTCGGAGGCAAAGCATACCAGTATTGAGTTCTTTCCTTCAGGACACCTTTAGGAGATTGCTGTAAACCCTGCTATAGACCTGTAGTGTTTCTGCCAATCTCAGCTAAGAAATCCTACCATTGTTAGGTGAGTCGGCTCTCAGCTCTGTATATACCTACTCTTGCGCTAATTAGATTAAGTTTTAGAGCAGTTTGACAAATTTTTGACAAAGCTCCTCACAAATTTTGTTTATAAAACATAATTTTTGCTTGAATTCTGTAATCTCTCAAGATGCAGACATGTTAGAGTCTGACAATTAGCTGAACATATACTAGCTTAATTAGTGACACTTCGCCTACTTTTTAAAATATTTATTTGAATATGGCAACATTTTTATTTTAAAATATTTATTTAAATTTGGCAATATTCTTATTTTAAACATTTTATTTGAATAAAGCAACATGAAACCTCGTTCAACAAAACATATCTATATTTAAATCACCGACAGAGACCCCTCCCCATCAGCCAATCACTGTGGTCATAGTTAATAAGCATGATGACATCATCCATAGCAACGAGGTCAACCGCGCCCTTACTCTTAGCTTAAGACTTCTCTCTATTCCTTAGTAAAAGTTGCTCTCAGCAGCTTTGTGAATAGGCTTTAAGAGAAAACTCTTAACTATTAACTTTTACTGCCATTTAGGTAAACTCTTAGTCGTAAGATAAAATGTTTTGTGAATGCGGCCCCAGATTTTCTTTGGGGCTCTCTTTACTCCTCCTTCCACCCTTGGTGATTCAGGAAGTGGTGGTGCCCGACAAGCCATTTCACCCTATCTTCACTCCCTTCAGTTAGTTTGGTTGATCCCTGGCAGTTCACTGCATCAGGGCCAAGAACCAAAAAAATGACTTACATATCAGACTTAGTGGCAGCATGGCGACTTCTGTCAAACTTCTCTCAGTGGGTCCTGAAAGAGTGCATCCTTGCAAGATGTTTGTCCTGTGGCAGGCTGGTCCTCTCCACACACATTCATACGATTTTATGGTCTGGACCAAGCCTGTAGCACTCCTCTCAGAAACTGAAGCCTCCGAATAGAAGCAGAAGACTTTTTTCAGTATTTTCGGAAGAATATTGGAGCTTTAGCTTTCATTTCTACATTTCCACAACTGTTTATTTCACACCAACATAATTAATTGTTCTGCATCTGCAAGAGTGTGGGTGGGCTTTTGATATCGTGCCTCTACTTCCTGCTCCCTACAGTGCAGACTCCGGTCTCCGGTCTCATTTGGGACAGAGTCTGCGCAGTAGAGACCTCAGGACCGGAGTAAGATGTCAGCACCATATTCAGACCTGCGGAGGCTTCGATTACTTCAGCGGAAGTGAATGAAGTCGCGTTGTCCATATTTTCTTTTGTGGCCTATGGCCTATGGTCTGGACATGGATTTAACCCTGGGATCACAGGTCCCTCTGTGATGATCCAGTCTTTCTGCTCAACAAATTTCTGTACCAATGTTTCACAGCCTTGATGGGCAGGCATCTTCCCTCACTGTGGCAACAATGACACATTGTTGAGTTCCATTCAAAAGGGGACGTCTTAGGTTCCACATGTAACCCGGTTCCCCGAGTAGGGAACAAGATTCTGCATTGGGTTGCCTCACTTCAGGCATTTCTCTGCAGATTCCTACAGATAATAAGAATCTGGGGATTCTCTGACATAGGTACACTATTATGGTCTTGCTGATTCGCTATGCTACATCACCTGACCTCACATCAGCCAATCAAGATTTCACACATGCTTCAGACACCGGGCACGCAGAAGCATTCCCTTATAGCGACAACGACATGATCTTGTCTCATTCCCCTCTCAGAGAACCCGTTGTCACTCTTGGTTTTGGGATTTGGTTCACGTTAATGTTGTCATGTCTTTCATTAAATCCAAAACGTGAACAGGAATGCCTTGAACATAGACTTAACATGGCATAGATTCGTATAGAATTGACAAGAAACATGAACTCACCAACATGGGTACAGGGATAATACTCAACAAACTGACAAGGCAAACATGAGAACTATATATACAGAGATTAGGGGAACAAATTATTATGATATCCAATGAACAGACAGAACTTAACCACATGACAAGACAATAAAGCAGTGAGAACTATGGGTATGGATTATATAATATTGCTGTCAGCAGAGAATGACGATTTTAAGGTTTCCATTAAGTAGTTATGGCATGCTGTAAAAGGGAAACTAACCAGTAAAACCTCAACCTTTATTTTTGGTGAACAATTCCTTTAAATCCAAGGTCTTCCAAAGTGCAGAGACATTCTTGTTGAAAATTCCTAAAACATGTCTAATCACAAAAGAGATTTCAAGTTATTGTTATCTTCAAAAAATTGCTGCACATTTTGTGAACTGCTCAGAATTTAAATGAAAGACTTCATCCTGTTAACAGAGCATGATCAAAGATCAGGACGACTGAACAAGAGACTCTTTATCATCTTTCATTTCTGTCAATTGTAATAACACTACAGCATCTTCCCACTCACTCATTCACAATGACCATGGAAGAGAGTGACAGTGTTCCAGATGCAAGTTGAATCTGAAACTGAACAGAAACATATTTAGAGTGTTTGTTGTGAAGCCTTGATCTTTGTTGTTCTCGGGTTCCTTTTTATTAAGTTTTTTGCAAATTGAAAAGTCAAGGAAACAAACAAAATAAAATGGCTTGGATTATCTCAAGACCTGTATTTAATAGGCAGCGCAGAGAGAGGCTAAGTTTGTCCAGAATTTTTAATTTTTTTTAAAGGATTGTCAGAGATCAACTAGGGAAACCATCAATAATTCCTCAAACAGTGAATGGAGGATGTTAAATACATTGAAAAATACATTTTATTTTGTTATCTCCTAAGCCAGTAAAGTACAGGGTGCTCACAAGTGCAAAAAAAAAAACATGCAAAAGAGTATTCAGTGTACTCCTCAACAGCTATTGCACTCAATGAACACAAATGACCACATTATTTTGTCAGAATTTAGCATGAAATAATATGGCATAAAAAAAAGTATTTTAAAAAACAAGCAAAAAAATCTGCAAATCCTCCAATACATAAATATAAATATCACAACACTAAATATTAACTTAGCCATTTTTAGCAATAATTATAGAAAGTCAAGAGCAATAACCTTTCCTATCATACTGGTTATCTCCCAGTTCCATAATGCAATGCAAAGGAATAAAAATAAGATTCAAAATCATTTCAGGTCTTTTAATTGGTTCAAGATGGCCGCCACCATGTATGCCGATCCAAGTGATAGTCAACAGTTTATGAGCAATATAGCTGAAATATCTCCTGGTTTAGTGCTCAGCTGGCCAGTCTAAGACACAAGAGTCTAGTTTTAGGTGTGTGTTTGTGTGTGCAATTCACCTCTCCAACTAAACATCAAGGTAAATAAAGAGTTTTTAAAAACCCAAGTATACATTCATGTCTTTATACAAATGTGGTCAAACATTGGAAACACTGGGAACAGAGCTCTGTGACAGAGATAAAGGTGTTAAAATACTCTCTCATACTCATCTTAATATGCAGAAATGACTAAAATGTATTGGTAAAATGTTCGTTTGAGTATCTCAACCGGCCTGACGCAGCAACATGGACTCAACCGATGGCAGGACTTTAGGTCAGGACTACAATATACACCATAGAAATGATGGAAAATCCAACTTGTAAAAAAGCAGGCTTTGCTGTTCACAGATACTGAACCTGGACTCCAGCTCAGCGCTTCAGATTTTGAGGGTGAAAAACTTGAAGTTAAAAGCAACTAACTAAAATGAAGAAAAGAAGAAAAAAAACACTGAAAAAGCAGTATCCTCACAACTTTGTTCTTTCTTGGAGAGAAATTATATCTGCGAGGCATTCCAGATGGGATTTAGACTGTATCAGAACTTTGACTGCTCAGTTACAAATAAAATGCTCTTATCCGGTTGTGGTTTCATGTCTCTATGAGTATTTCTGGACCTTAGTGCCTTTGATACTATTCACCACAACATTTTCTTGGATAGGCTCAACACTATGTTTTGCTGGAATCGCAATAGCATGGTTTTAATTGTATTTCTCTGACTATTCTCAATTTGTAGCAGGAACAAAGAGATTTCCTATCGTTTGCAAGTTCAGGAATACCACAAGGCTCTGTATTAGGCCCATTGCTTTTCAATGGTAGATAGAAAAGTCTTTAACAGATAGAAAAACATCAAACTTTGTACCATTATTCTAGGTTGAATGGGAAAACAGACAATCCTTTTTTAAAGTTAATAAGCCTATTTATTTTGCTATCATATGCACATTTATATTGCGTTATTTGCATTTAGAACAGAACTTGGTGCCATTTTCACCATCACAACCCACCAACTGAGAACTACTGCTGTAAAGGAATTTCTGGAAATGTTTGGCGTGAAGTTACTTTTTTTGATTCCCACCCTCTTTATTCTGTTCTCTTCATTAACATGCTGATAAATCTGGAGAAAGAATTTTCCACTGGTCTTAATGAGAGAGGAGAGAGACAGAGGGACACAAGGAGAGAGAGAGAGAGAGAGAGAGAGAGAGAGAGAGAGAGAGAGAGAGAGAGAGAGAGAGAGAGAGAGAGAGAGAGAGAGAGAGAGAGAGAGAGAGAGAGAGAGAGAGAGAATGTTTGAATTCTTATGAAGGGGGAAATTTAGAGTTTGAGTAAGTGATGTTGATGAGAGCAGAATTTATTAAGTAACAAAAATTATAAAAGTGCCATTCAGGTCGCAGCGCACCACGTTGTTACAAGATTTTGTTCAGGGCAATTAGGTTTTATAGACCAGACTGCCAGAGCTCCGAAGGCCTAGACCCAAAACCCTCTGATGACGCAGCAACATGCTTTTCTTTAGCGTGTGAAATGGAGAGAGACTGATGGGAAAATGACGGGGGTTCTGGTTGATAAACAACACTGACCTAACGCTACGCGAGTCTTACAGAGAGAGGGCATGAGGGTTTGAAGGCACAAGTCATCACTGTCTCTTAAATAGTGCAAAGAGGAGTGGGCAGAAGCCGTAAATTGTTTGGCGTAATTCTCGCATAATTCTCAGACTGCTGGAATTCATTGTGTTAGGATTGGCCAGACACCATGTCTTGATGTTGCTGGATGGGATATTATTATTGCAGAGATTTATTTTAGGCAGATGGCAGTATAAAAAAGATTTAATGTGAATATGTGTGGAGGCGTTTAGGAGTGGACGGGATTGGAATTACAGGAAATGTTCGTACAGTAACGGAGGAATGTAAAGGTCAATGTGACATTTAAAATGCATACGATTTCTTGCACTTTCCAATAATACATGCCATTTAATTAGCTTAGTTTACTTCAAAAAATTTAATTCTAAGATTTGTATTTATGCACCCTGTTGATCTAATCAATATTATCACTTCTATGTCATGCATTTAAATATATTTTGTAATTTAACACATTTGTAATGATGTGAGTTGCAATTTAACACGGTTTTAAATATATTACCTTTAAGTGTATGATTACAAGAAAACTTTGTATGCATTTTGGCCATTCATATTCACGACAATGCCGTTTTCTTTGCATGAAAATGCAAACTCTTCAAAGCAGGTTTCAAAGTGCAAGATTTTGAAAATGATACCTTTACCGTCTCCATATAATCAACAAAAAACATGCATTCAAGAAAACCTGCGGGGTGTTTCTTGACAAAGTGACATCGCTAACTACTGGCCTGGCATCCATTATACAGCCTTTTTAGTACATTTTACAGATCCATTCTGACAAGGTTGTCATCTGTTTTTAGTACATTTTTGTTGTGTGACAATGCCCTAAAAGTAATTTTGAAAAACTTATATTTAAAGGACAGCGCTCGTAGATCGATTCGTCGAGACTGTTTTCCAAGATGGCTTCTGTCCATGAAAGAGTAATGCGCTGTGTTTATAAAGTATCTTCTTATTAAACTGTTTGTACACTTACAAAGTTCTCAATGCTTCGGTTTGCATGTAGGGACCCTCATTATGCTACTGTGTTAGTGTGAGGCTATTTTGAGCCTTGTTAGTGGTATTAACTCGATTTAATTTCACTACCCGGTGCCCCATAGATGAGCGTTATAAGCTAATTTGTTTTTAGAGATAAAACTCTTTACATTCGATTTTCATGAAAATGCATCCCAGAGAACGATCTACTCGGTAACCATCTGTTAATTACCCCTAGGGTCATTTCTCACCGGAGTTGTCCTTTAAGTACTTTACATGTGCTTACTATGTTAGTATACATCAAAATAAAAATACTTTTTTATAAACATGACAAAAGATTATTAATATATAATTATTATAAATGGAAACATTTTATTTTGACATTTCAAATTGAAAATTGTTCAATTCAAAGTGTAAAAGGCTTTTTAATGTGTTAAGAAACATAAAAGTTTGCTTGAGTACACCTAAGTGGCCTTTGACTTCAAATAAAAATTATCTGCGAACATACTTTTTTTTCCCTTTTAATATACTTTTAAGATTTTAAGTACACTGCAGGTGCAAATTCAATACAATTAACTATTTCTTTTTTTTTTTCTTCTTTTTTATAAGGGTAATCCTAACCACATCTTTAAAAAAAAATTGGTCCTGCTAAAAATTATGGAATTCTTGACAATGAGATGAATATGACACCAGAAACAGTCATAAAGATAAAAAAGTAAATGTGTTAAATAAATGTCATGCCATTGAACATATTTAACTAAAAAGTTTAATGCAATGCAAATCATCTTATTAATGATTCTTCTATATATGATCCATATATTATATTATAAAAGGATTTGTGAACATTGAATAACCTTTTGCAGAACATCACAGAGGCTGATGGCAGGATATTCTCTGGTAAGTTTCAAAGTAAGTGAGGCTGAATCCGAAATCACCCCCTAAACACTCAAACAGGGCATTATTTAAAGGGACAGACATTTATAGTGGTTTCTGAAACCATAGTGGACGTTATTAAATGCACTCATTCAATCCCAAAATGCATCACAATAACAAGTGTACAAGCGAACCGATGTACACTCAAAGGCTGTCTGAATTCACTCACTTGTTTTCATTCTTTCCTTCAGGTGAACTGGATTAACATAGGGAATAGGGAATGAGGGTTTAGGGGGCGATTTGGGATTCAGCCTGAGTCTGTGTTCTCTTGACAAGGCTACAATACTGTGGGTGTGTGTGACTGGGGACTATATGATGAGTGATAGGTGTGCATGGATAAGTGTCAGGGAGGATCATGGGGAATGCAGTCCCTGACAAGATGCAGCTTTTCTTGTTTTGTAAATTCATACACCAGTCATTTTGTTTGTTCGCAAAGCTGTGGGAAATTCTTTCATTAGTTGAGGCAAGATTTATAACTGAGAGCTTTTCCAACACAGAAACATTCACCATGTTCTCATTTGCACAGAAAGTAGGCGAGAGCGGGGCACAACCTATGCTTTTTGACTTTCTCAATTTGTGTAAATATACTTGGGGTTCAGAGTATTTATTTTTCCCCATATTAATTTCACACATGTCTAGTACAATTGTGTGGTTTATTTTATTAATACAGTGTGTACTTTTTTCTTAATTTGCCCCGAAAGAATGGAAGTGAAATGTGACAAAATGCCCCATAGGTGGGGTACATTAGAACATGACCAAATAACAGTTTAAAATGTTATCTGATATAATAGAAAAATATACAAGACCAACTAAACAATGTTGTCAATAAAATACAATTAACTTTTTCAAATAAAATAATGGCATTTTTTAATAATTAAAAATATACACATTTTTGAGTTTGACAACAAACACACCTCAAACAGCTACCATAGCTCAAAACATAGTAATTCATAATTTATGATCATTGACTCTCAGTTTTTATTTCCCTTTTTTCGTGGTTTCTCAATAGAGTTTATGAATAGTTATAATAAGGGCTGCACAACTGGGATTGAACAATTTATTTAAATTAGAAATGTACTTTTGCTAAAGTAAAATAAATGTTTAGATATCTTCCGAATCAATTTTTTTATTTTTAGAAATGTTTTTTCTTAATAGTGTTGATATGGCAACTAGTTAATACACTCTTGTTTCATCACGCTGGCATATGTGGAAAGTTTGAAACCATGTGTGTTACAACTAACTCTGCATTAGATTGTGCCCTGAAGTGACTTTTGAGTAATCATTTTATTTCTTGCATAACAGATATTTATTTGCTGTGTGGCCAAGATTTTCAACCAGACTATCTGATTACGTGAGAACTGGTGGAAATTTTATGGAAATTACATTTAAAGGGTCAAAATCACTATAAACTGCCTTTGGTGTCCTCATCAGAATTATTAAGCCATCATGAATGTAATGTAAAATAATGAAATTCTGAGGTTTTATGATAAATGACCAAACATTTACACACAAATAAGTACAATGATAAACCTCTTGAAAAGAGTTTTTCTCATTGCATTCAATTTGTTTGATTGGATGTATGTGGTTTTATCATTTTCCACATGCAAGCTGCTCACCTAACTGTAAAAAGTGGTTAAATGACAGAAAATTAAAATAGTTTTTAAATATGATTATTGTTCTCAACAAGTTGATTGATAAAACACATCAATTTGTTTATTTACTCTATTTTCATAATACTACTAAACATTTTGCACATGTCCCTGAAATTGCTGATGCAATCCCTCACCCCATTTGATCTTTCTTCAATCGAGGTTAAAACATCTGCTGCAAGTACAAACCCGATTCCAAAAAAGTTGGGACACTGTACAAATTGTGAATACAAAAAGGAATGCAATAATTTACAAATCTCATAAACTTATATTTTATTCACAATAGAATATAGATAACATATCAAATGTTGAAAGCGAGGCATTTTGAAACTGTGGCTCCTTTTGGATTTCATGAGAGCTACACGTTCCAAAAAAGTTGGGACAGGTAGCAATAAGAGGCTGGAAAAGTTAAATGTACATATAAGAACCAGCTGGAGGACCAATTGTGCAACTTATTAGGTCAATTGGCGACATGATTGGGTATAAAAAGAGCCTCTCAGAGTGGCAGTGTCTCTCAGAAGTCAAGATGGGCAGAGGATCACCAATTCCCCCAATGCTGCAGCGAAAAATAGTGGAGCAATATCAGAGTTTCTCAGAGACAGATTGCAAAGAGTTTGAAGTTATCATCATTTACAGTGCATAATATCATCCAAAGATTCAGAGAATCTGGAACCATCTCTGTGCGTAAGGGTCAAGGCCTGGAAACCCATACTGGATGCCAGTGTTCTTCAGGCCCTTAAACGGCACTGCATCACATACAGGAATGCTACTGTAATGGAAATCACAACATGGGCTCAGGCATACTTCCAGAAAACATTGTCGGTGAACACAATCCACCGTGCCATTTGCCTTTGCCAGCTAAAACTTGATAGGTCAAACATGGATCATCTAAACATGATCCAGAAGTGCAGGCGTTTTTTCTGGGCCAAGGCAAAGTGGAAAACTGTTCTGTGGTCAGACGCCATGTCATCCGGACTAAAGAGGACAAGGACAAAACAATTTGTTATTAGCGTTCAGTTCAGAAGCCTGCATCACTGATAGTATGGGGTTGCATGAGTGTGTGTGGCATGGGCAGCTTACACACCTGGAAAGGCACCATCAATGCTGAAAGATATCCAAGTTCTAGAACAACATATGCTCCCATCCAGACGTCGTCTCTTTCAGGAAAGACTTTGACAAAGCCAGACCCCATACTGCATCAATCACAGCATCATGGCTGCGCAGAAGAAGGATCAGGATACTGAAATGGCCAGCCTGCAGTCCAGATCTTTTACCTATAGAAAACATTTGGTGTATCATAAAGATGAAGATGTGATAAAGAAGACCTTAGACAGTTGAGCAACTAGAAGCCTGTATTAGACAAGAATGGCACAACATTCATATTCCTAAACTTGAGTAACTTGTCTCCTCAGTCCTCAGACATTTGCAGACTGTTATAAAAAGAAGAGGGGATGCCACACAGTGGTACACATGGCCTTTTCCCAACTTTTTTGAGATGTGTTGATGTCATGAAATTCAAAATCAACTTATTTTTCCTTAAAATTATAAATTTTCTCAGTTTAAGTGATATATCATCTGAATAAATTATTGCAATTTTTTAGCTTCCACATCTTTGTATTCTGGTTTTATTCACAATTTGTACAATGTTCCAACTTTTTGGCAATCGGGTTTGAAGTATCTAAAATTATGTTTCCTAATTTTCATCATATTTGCATTTCATCATAATGTCAAGATTAACATGTTCACCCTGTCATAGTGAAATATTAATAATATAAACATTTCAAAACATATATATTTAAAAAAGTCAGGTTTGCTAACTAAAAGTACACTTTATAATAATAATAATAATAATTCATTACATTTATATAGCGCTTTTCTAGACACCCAAAGCGCTTTACATATAGAAGGGGGGAATCTCCTCAACCACCACCGATGTGCAGCACCCACCTGGATGATGCGACGGCAGCCATTTTGCGCCAGAACGCTCACCACACACCAGCTGATTGGTGGAGAGGAGACCGAGTGATTAAGCCAATCAGGATATGGGGATTATTAGGAGGCCATGATGGACAGAGGCCAATGGGCAAATTTGGCCAGGATGCCGGGGTTACACCCCTACTCTTTATCGAAGGACATCCTGGGATTTTTAACGACCACAGAGAGTCAGGACCTCGGTTTAACGTCTCATCCGAAGGACGGTGCTCTTTGACAGTACAGTGTCCCCATCACTATACTGGGGTGTTAGGACCCACACAGACCACAGGGTGAGCGCCCCCTGCTGGCCTCACTAACACCTCTACCAGCAGCTACCTGGTTTTCCCATTTGGTCTCCCATCCAGGTACTGACCAGGCTCAGCCCTGCTTAGCTTCAGTGGGAAACCAGTCTTGGGCTGCAGGGTGATATGGCTGCTGGGTGATATGGCTGCTGGTTTATATATAGTATAACCATCTCAGTTGTGTTGCGCTGGACAAGCTATAAGAATTCAAAGGGGGAATTTTTGTGCAAATACTGAAATATTACTATTGTGGAAAAATATCTAAAAACAAATAAGTTCTGGAATAAACAAGAGTTGTGTCATGTATTCAAGCTTTTACTCATTCATTAGTCACCCCATATATTGCAAGTCATACATAGATACAATTCAACACTTTCATCAGGTGCAAGTGTATGTGCATGTTCATAGGGTGAATCACAGTGTCCAACACAGTCCTCTGCTGTTTGAAAGCATAGATAGTTTAGTATTTGAAGGAAACAGTATTATCTGTTGATGAGTAGAGTTAAAAAAAGGATAATGATGAGGTTGATCGTTGTCCCAGATTTGGTTGTTTGGTTAATTGCAGTGTTTTAATAACTGAACCAATTGGATGGCTTGACCAACAACAAACAGAGTGTTTGTGGAAGAGTTACCCATAGCTAATGAGCAAAAGATTCCTCATAAATAAATCCTCTACAAAGAAAAAAAAATCTAATTCACAAATTAAACTAAATAAATTATTTTTAAATTCAAAGCAAAGCAATGCAAACCAACCTTAAATTTTTGCTTGAGCAGGAAACATGGGGAAAAAATAATTGCACAACCACCCAATAGGTGGCGATGTGTATTAAGTATGTTATGTAAATCGCCATTAAACAAAGAAAGAAGAGGAAGTAGCATGGAAAGACGCTCTTTCTTAGAATCTGATTTCATGGTGAATCATCGATTCGTCCCTCTGTTGAGAATGTCTTGTAAGTTAACCTGACGCTTGAAACAGACAATGAGGAAATTTAGAGGCTCCATACGTTGTGAAAATGAATGGGTCCTTAGCATGAAGTGAGCGACAATATGATTGCAAATGGACAAACAAGCGAAGACACGGGCATATTCAAGCAAAAGCCAGAATATTTTATGTGTAAGTTCTCGGCTAATGTTCATTTGTGTTGTGTGTATTGAATGATGACATGCAACCACAGGTAGAGATCTGTCGTTGCAAGGCAACCACACAAGTTTGCGATGCTGTTTGCGGATGTTAGTTGAAATGATGGTTTTGGGAAACACCGACTCGTTGAACTATGCTAATGACGACGGAACTTGCGACCATAGTTGGCTAACAATGCTTTTGGGAAAGGCACCCTTGGTCAGGAGCAGGTTTTCTTCGGTAAACCCACAGTTTCTTTCGATCTCCTCCTCATTTCTAAAATGTAAGTAATGTTTAAATACTCCATTTGTTCATTCACACTGCAAAATCTTAATGCAATGGAAACAAGATTATTTTTCTTACCCTATTGGCAGATTATTAGCAAAATAATAACAATGCACTTAAGTCCACATTATCTTATATAGAAAATGCATCTTGATTTAAGAATCTTTAGATATTTTTGGCTGTAAACAACAACAAAAATACTAAGTAAGAAAAGCTTTTTTTGTAGTGCAGTACATGCGTTAATTGCTCATATTTTCATCATTAAAAGTCAAAGTGACAAAAATGGCTGGCTATTGTATACAGGATCCTGTTGATGAGGAGGCTGCATTAATTTGTAGAGAGTTACATTTATGTTGGGAGATTTTGTTTTATTTGCCATATCCACATGCATATTTATTTGCCCATCATATTCCCATTATTGCACCTTCCGAAAATGAAAGGATGCTAGATGGAAGGGTAGTCTGAGATATGTCTACAAATCTATATTTTTGATAACGCTACATTGCGCTTTAATTTATTATTTCAGATGCCTTTTTAAAAGACTGCAACTGAAAAATGCATATATTATATACAATTCAACCCGTCAAAGTTGCTAGTAGGAGTATTGGGTTACACGCCACTGCTGAAATACACACTCATTTGGCAGCCTGGTGGGTGTTTGAAAGCCCTGAGAACAATGCTGGTAATCATTCAGCTCCTCCCATTTAGTGTGAAGAGTAATGTATGGAAGTCTGTTTCTGGCTCAGAGTAGAAATAGGTTGTAGTGAGGTAAATAAGAAAAAAGGCAAATTGCAATATATAAAAGTCCTGCTTTGTAAGATAAAGTGGCAATTGTGAGACTGTCTCCTTGAAGAAATGGTCTCTGGACATTTTCAAATGAACACTGGAGCAGTTGAGGTGAGCGCATGATCTGACCTCAAACAGACCCAACTGCCTAAAGAACTGTGCATTTTTGGACTAAACCAGCTGCCATAGTCAGCTGCATTGCGCCTTCGCTGCATTTGCAGTGCATTAAAACATTATTTTCCATGCAACTGATTCTGTTAAATGAACTGTCCAAACCAATGAACTAAAAAAAACCTTTCCAATGCAACATATGGGCTGCATGTGTGATTACAAGCTTGGCACACCTATTTTTAGGCAGTTTCTTCCATTCTACTTCACAGGACCTCTCAATCTCCATCAGGTTGGAAGGGGAGCGTCAGTGCACAGCCATTTTCAGATCTCTCCAGAGATGTTCAATCGGTTCAAGTCTGGGCTCTGGCTGGGCCACTCAAGGACATCCTTCGGATGAGATGTTAAACTGAGGCCCTGACTCTCTGTGGTCATTAAAAATCCAAGGTTGTTCTTCGATTAAAGAGTAGGGGTGTAACCCCAGCATCCTGGTCAAATTTGCCCATTAGCCTCTGTCCACCATAGCCTTCCAATCATCCCCATATCCTGAGTAGCTTCATCACTCTGCAGTCGCATCATCCAGATGGATGCAGCACATTGGTGGTTGAGGAGAGTCCCGCTTCCATGTAAAGCCTAGAAAAGCCCTATATAAATGTAACAAATTATTTATTGTTATTATTATTCACAGAGCCACTTCCTGCAGTCACTGAGGTCTACAAACAATTCCGTGGACTTCATGGTTTGGTTTGTGCTCTGACATGCACTGTTAACTTTGAGACCTTATATAGACAGGTGCGTGCCTTTCCAAATCATGTCCAATCAACTGAATTTACCACAGGTGGACTCCAATCAAGTTGTTGTTGTTGAATCTGAAATTGCCCCCTAAACCCTTATTCACTATTCCCTATGTCAATCCACTAATTACAGTTCACTTGAAGGAGTGGATGAAAACGAGTGTCTGAGTTCAGGCAGCCGTTGTGTGTATATCGGCTGTACACTTGTTATTGTGGTGCAATATGGGATTAAATTAATGCACTCAATAATGTCCACTATGGTTTCAGACATGACTACAAATGGTTGTCCCTTCAAATAATGTCCTATTTGAGGGTATAGGGGGTGATTTCAGATTTAGCCGTAGAAACATCTCAAGGATGATCAGTGGAAACAAGAGCACTTGAGCTCTTTTTTGAGTGGCATGGCAAAGACTGTGAATACTTATGTACATTTTGTATTTTTTTTTTTAAATGGTATATTTAATTCATTTAGAAATAAGTCTGTAACAACATAATATGGAAAAAGCAAAGCGCTGTGCCAGATGCACTGTAGCTACATAAATTAACCAGATCAGAGAAACAGTTCACCGATCATGACTTTCTGTGTAATTATTTTTTCCTTCCAAAACAATCATATTATGTACAAGAATATAATTATGTTAAATATAGTGTTCCCTTAAAGGGATAGTTCACCCAAAAATGAAAATTCGGTAACACTATTTTAATATGTCCATGTTACACGTTATATGAAACATTAAACCAAGGTCCTGAAAAAATACCAGGATGTCCTTTGGAAAAAAAAAGTTGTTGGGGTGTAACCCCCGTCATCCTGTCCATCATAGCCTCCTAATCATCCTCCTTCATTACTCTGTCTCCTCCCTCATGTTTTGGGCATTCTGGCACAATATGGCTGCGGTCACATCATCCATGTGGATGCTACACATTGGTGGTGGTAGAGGAGATTATAAACCACCTTAAAAATAACGCTTTTTTATATATTTTATAAAAATATATTTAAAAAATGCTATATAAATGCAACAAATGATTAATTATTATTAATTAAAAATTATGTATTTATTTACTATAGCAGTAACTATAAATTTTAGACTGAGTAAGCCCAGCCTGATCTGCCAGCGATTTGATTTTGCCGGCAACTCAGTCTGGAAACCCGTACATAACTTCCTGCTGCTTCTGTTACTCTTTTGTGGGAACCAATCAAAGACTGGCTTATCCATCTGGCACGCTATGGGCAGGTTTAACAGGATAAAAGATAGAGAAACGATGGAGTGTTGCCCGTTGATCACACCTCGTGGTCTGATTGGCTGAAGGACTATCCAATTGCGTACAGAGTTATTTAAATAATGCCAGTTGATTACGCCCCTTGTGCAGTAGAAAATACCAAGCAGACTACCCAGACCAATGTTCAATTTTAAATTGAGCTTGGTCTAGAGATAGCCAGACAATATAAAATAGGAAATTAGGCACAATTACATGAAATTAAACCAAACTCGAATCCTTCCCTAACTCTATAGTAAGTACATGTAGGCCTGGTTTCACAGACAGGGATTAGATTAAGCAAGGATTAGGCCTAGGACATTTAAATAGTTTTTTATAAACGTGCCTTATAAAATAACATTACTGGTGTGCATCTTGAGAGAGTGGCACTGAGATATTTTAATATACGTCAGTGCAAGTTGCTTTCAGTTAAAACAGCTAAAACATGCATTTTATTCTAGGACAACTTAAGCCTTGTATGTGAAATTGGGGGATAGTTCATTAATATTACTCAGTACTCAGTGTTCCAAACCGATATGAATGTCTTTCTTTTGCTGATCACAAATTATATTTTGTAAAATGTTAGTAACCAAAGAGTTTTCTTCTGATTCAAAAGAAAAAAGAAACTCATACAGGTTTGGAACAACTTAGGGGTGAGTAAATGATGACAACATTTTCAATTTGGGTGAACTATCCCTTTAAATACCATCAGTGCAGCTTTTATCTACCCTGACTGTGGTTTATGTGGTGCATGTGCAACTTGGCGAAGTTTCAGTTGAAGTTTTTTTTGCTGAGTTCCCGTTCCCAATGCCTCAGCTAGATCAGGTAATGGTGTAGTTCTGTTAGCCCAACATGGGAGAAACTACAGCTCACCTAATAACCCAGCAGAGATGGCAGGCAGAGAAAAGGTCACTATCATCATTCTAGTGTGTAACGAGAGAGGTTTCACTCTGAATCACGGCTTTGGGTGTGTAGTTCCTTTGGGCATTCATGATGGGATGGTGTTTTCTGTTAGGGTGGTAAGGCGTGTCTAGGCCAGCGACATCCAGGCCTGGTGTTAAAAATGGTCTTGTGCGACCCACGCTTATATGGTTTATGGTTCATATCGAAGTAATTCACAGATCATTTGAAAACTCATGTCTTAGCATGTAATGTTATATTGATAAACGCGAAACTAAGGGTGTTGGTTTCAATCAAGCATGGCTAAGAATTTCCCACAGCTCATTGCCTAAAGGATGAATAATGACATGGAGGGAGGAGCATGTTACGCCCTTTATGAGATTCTCATTGTTTCCAAAAACATCACGAGAACACCACAAAGATACAAAACAATACGTAAATCCAGTGGCTTATTTTAGTCTATACAAGAGCAACCTAAAGATCCAAGTTAGTTCTATTTCTCTAAATGAATACCATTGTGAAAAAACTAGTGTGCTTAATTGTATTAAAACTGTCCTTGCAGGTAATATATTTCTGAAATAAAATGTTACTTATACTGAAACTTGTACTGACTTTAGTCTGAGAATGTTTCTTAAATGTGCCCTTTGTAATAATGTGAAATTAAAAGTTTTGGTTACACTTTATTTTAATAGTTTCATTGTTACAGTGTAATTGTATATTTAAGGAGTAATATTAATGAACTACATGTACTTACTATAGGGTCAGGGTTAGTTGCATGTAATTATGCATCATTTTCTGTTATTACTATGGTAAATACATAATAGTGTTACCAAATTTTTACCTTAAAGGGTTAGTTCACCCAAAAATAAAACTGATGTCATTAATGACTGACCCTAATGTTGATCCACACCCATAAGACCTCCGTTCAACTTCAGACACAGTTTAAGATATTTTATATTTAGTCCGAGAGTGTATCTAAGTGTATGCACACTATACTGTCCATGTCCAGAAAGGGAATAAAAACATAATCAAAGTAGTCCATATGTGACATCAGTTAGTTCATTAGAATCTCTTAAAGCATTGGAAATACATTTTGGTCCAAAAATCACAAAAACTACGACTTTATTCAGCATTGCCTTCTCTTCCGGGTTTGTTTTCAATCCTCAAATAAATATTAAAACGGTTATGAATCAGCGTATTGATTCATGATTTGGATCGCGTGTAAAACTGCCAAACTGCTGAAATCACGTGACATTGGTCTCAGACTAAGTATAAAATATCTTAAACTGTGTTCCGAAGATAAACGGAGGTCTTACGGGTGTGGAACGACATTAGGGTTCCTGTTCATAGGGAACTCCTGCTGCATCACTGCTCTGCGTGATTGCGTCGTGAAGCACGTATGTCATCAGTCCAATAGAGAGACGGAACGTCATAGGCGGGTGACGTCACTGACCTGGAAAACCGGAAACTATAAAGCCCACCGGCAAACACACGCCTTTAGCTTCTGTTGCTTTCAACAAGCGCTCTGTGTTATCTTGTCCGTCAACTCTGTGTTTGTGTCTAAGTTAAGACTTTATTGTTTTGTTTGCACTCACACGATATCACAAGTATAAGAGAGATTATGGCGAGCAAACAGCAGTACAGAAAGTGTGTTCCTCCCTGCTCACGTTACATCACGAGTGGGGATACACCCTATTCTAAAGTCACATCTTCATTAGTGGGCAAAGCGTACTCGGTAGCAGGTCAGGCCGCTGCATGTCTGCACACCATGTCCATCATGCAGGCATACCAGGCCGACCTGCTAAGAGACCTGGGCGAGAGCCATGAGATAGGGGCAGTTATGATAAATGAGCTCCGATCTACCGCTGATCTTGCTCTCCAGGCCACCAAGGAGAGGACCAGATGCATTGGCCATTCTATGGCAGCCCTGGTGGCCACGGAAAGGCATTTATGGCTCAATCTCACAGAGATTAAAGAGAGAGGTAAGAGTTTCCTGCTTGATGCTCCGCTGTCTCCGGGAGGCCTGTTCGGTGACGCTGTCACCACAGGTTCCTGGAGGCAAAGAAGCAATCTGTGGCGCTCAAGCAGTTTCTCCCCCGTAAGCCCCAGGTCTCATCTGCTGCTGGGCGGGAGCAGCAAGCGCCGAGTACGAGCTCCTCACATAGAGGGCAGCAGAAACAGAACGTCGCCACCCGCACACCCCCGCGAAAAGGGTGGGCCGGTGGTCGGCGCTCTCAGGCGCAGCCTTCCAAGAAAGCTGATCTGAGGATAGTGATTATTTCGAGGAAGGCTGCATCTAAGAAGTCCTGACGCCTCCGGGCTCAGGACGGTGAGGGTGATCCCCTCCACGGGCGGACGGTGTTTACCGCTGTATACGGTACCCGTGTGTCCACGGTGCCCTCACAGAGTCGTTCCACCAACCCCGCCCGAGCGCCGGGGTGTGGAGGGCCCTCGCAGGTCATCTGAGGATGGCGCGCGCCCTCCGCGGAGGGAAATTGTGCTGTTGGGCCAGTTGTTCCCTGCCGGTTCGCCGTTTCAGGGTGCTGCCCTCATGGTACAGAGTACATCAGAGACCAGTCTCGAGAGGCTGGTACCCTTAATAGATTTTGTGTCGGAGTGGGAGAATCTGCCACATATATCTCGATGGGTCCTGCGGTGCATAAGAATTGGGTACCCCATTCAGTTCAGGTGTCGTCCTCCCAGTTTCACCGGGGTCTTCCCTACGTGGGTGGGCCCCGAGCAGGCTCTGGTAATGACTAAAGAAGTACAGGCTCTGCTGCAAAAGGGGGCGATAGAGAGGCCCCCCCCCCCCTTTGTCCGGTTCGTGCACTCGACACTTATGTCCACAGAGCTGCCCTGTGGAGAAAATCTGAACAACTGTTCCTCTGTTACGGGCCACCCTCTAGGGGGGGGGGGGGGGGGGGGGCGTGTCAAAGCAGAGGATGAGCAAGTGGGTGTTCGAGGCTATCTCACTTGCGTATGTGGCGGCCGGACAGCCGTCTCCTTTAGCTGTCCGGTCCACTCCACTAGGAGTATGGCCGCCTCTCAGGCACTGTTGGCAGGGGCCTCCCTGCAGGATGTCTGCAATGCGGCAGGCTGGTCCTCACTGCACACTTTCGTCCGGTTCTATGAACTGGACATTAATGCTACTCCGGGGGCTAGGGGTGCTCGTCTCTTAACATACACAGGCAGGCATTCGGCTCCTATGGGACGACTGGCTGATCCTAGCACAGTCAGCTCGTCTCGCGGCTCAACATCGAGATGTTGTTCTCGCGCACATGAGGAAGTTAGGGCTGAAGCTCAATTCCAAGAAGAGCGTTCTTTCTCCGGTACAGAAAATAACGTATCTAGGAGTGAACTGGGATTCGGTCTCAATGCAGGCTTGTCTGTCGCAGCCTCGCATAGGGTCGATCCTCTCAGCCATGAAAGGGGTGAAACTAGACCAGCCACTCACTGTAAAACAGTTTCAGAGGCTGTTAGGTCTGATGGCAGCAGCGTCCAACGTAATTCCTTCGGGTCTACTGTACATGAGACCTTTTGCAGTGGTGGCTCAAAACCAAGGGCTTTTCCCCGAAGGGGAACCCTTTTCGCATGATCAAGGCAACTGTGGCACCCTCGTGCTTGGAATTTGCTCCGGATATGGCCAAGGCCTTTCTGTACCCGAGGCCCAGCTATATTGCTAAGGTTCCCACTAATCCAGTGAGACCTGTGGTGCTTCAGGCATTCTGTACTCCTCCTTTTGCGACGTCAGACCAGGAAAAATTGAATCTGCTTTGTCCGGTTCGTGCACTCAACACTTATGTCCACAGAGCTGCCCTGTGGAGAAAATCTGAACAACTCTTCCTCTGTTACGGGCCACCCTCTAGGGGGGACCCCGTGTCAAAGCAGAGGATGAGCAAGTGGGTGTTCGAGGCTATCTCACTTGTGTATGTGGCGGCCGGACAGCCGTCTCCTTTAGCTGTCCGGTCCACTCCACTAGGAGTATGGCCGCCTCTCAGGCACTGTTGGCAGGGGCCTCCCTGCAGGATGTCTGCGATGCGGCAGGCTGGTCCTCACTGCACACTTTCGTCCGGTTCTATGAACTGGACATTAATGCTACTCCGGGGGCTAGGGTGCTCGCCTCTTAACATACACAGGCAGGCATTCGGCTCCTATGGGGACGTGGGTATTCTCGTTCCCAGAGCGGTGACGCAGCGGGAGTTCCCTATGAACGGGAACGACTCGGTTACGTCTGTAACCTTAGTTCCCGGAATTGGGAACGAGACGCTGTGTCACCCAGCCATACTCCCCGTATGCCCGCAAGCGCCTTGTTTCAGCCTTTTACAGAAGCTAAAGGCATGTTTGCCGGTTGGCTTTATAGTTTCCGGGTCAGTGACGTCACCCGCCTATGACGTTCCGTCTCTCTATTGGACTGATGACATACGTGCTTCACGACGCAATCACGCAGAGGCATTCCCAGAGCGGTGACGCAGCGCCTCGTTCCCAATTCCGGGAACTAAGGTTACAGACGTAACCGAGAAGTTTTTAATGACATAATTTTAATTTTGGGGTGAACTAACCCTTTAAAGTATACATTTTAAATGATGTTTTAATAATATTTTGTTGTGCATTTTACTAGGCATGAATATCTTAACAAAACATTTTTGTTTTATTGTGTATTTTCTTTTATAATTAAAATTATCTTGTCAACTAACTTTAAATGTGCCCTAGAAAAAGTTTTTTTTTTTTTTTAAATAGAATGAGAAGTTAAATTGTTCTCTGATATCTAGATAGAGGGTATGTGGCTTATTTAAGTGTCACAATTGTCCAGATACAGTTTTACAGGTCCATTTACAACCCTATAAATTTTCCCTAGAATGAAATGGTCTGTTGTTGCCTTATTTGGAAGGGTCATGAATATTAATGTGCAGTTCTGCTCTGATTGGCTGCTAATATCAGTAGCTTCAGTGACAGCAAAAACATCTATGTTATACTGTCCATTATGACAATGGAGAGAATATGCATCCAACCTTATATTTGATCCTGTTTCTGATGAAGATAAAGATTTTGAGGAACAACCAAGGGGGTAATCTAGCACTCGGAAAGCGTTCCATCCATAGGGGCTGGCATTGCTATCCAAGCCATCACCTGCTGTTAGCATCCCATTGACTCCCATTCATTTTTGAGTCACTTTGAAAGTGAATAACTTTACATCTGAGGCGTTTAAAGACTCCATTTGTCCAGTGTTTATTTCTAAAGAAACACGACAATGCATACAAATCGGCCCGTAGAAACTGTTTTTGTAAACATAGGCTAACGATTGCGTCATAACCAACGCAACTCTGTCGCACAGTTGAGAAATGACCGTATAGACAGGAGGAGATGCTCAGAAACAATCTTTTACTGTCTATGAGGCAGTCGGGGGGACGTGGAGACATAAAGTCCGATAAAGTCAAGGGAGAAGAATGGGGAGAAGCCGATAGTGAGCCAAAAGCAACGGGAGAAAATATTTAAACAACGTGATTCAGATTTCACTTTCCACAACTACTAGAAGACCTACAACTGTCAGACAGGTTGCATACGTCACATCTACGTCATCAAGCTTAGTCTGAGCCGGCACAGTTCGCTCAGCCATCAGGAAATGAGTGCCTCAAATTGACCTCATTTTCCGCCGTTGACATCTATGGGAACGCTCTGTCCATTTCTTTTACTGGGAAAAACCAATTGTTTTGAGATTGGGAATGGATGCTTTTGAGTGGTAAGTATAGTCATTATTTTAAGACCTGCAAAATGACATTACGGTATAATTTCAGCCAACATGTGAACTAGCATATAACTTTAACTTTACATGTTAACTCATAACCTCAGTAGTCACAACTTTGCTTTTAGCACTGTAAAGAACATTTTAATCATTATAATGCATCACTGTATGATTTTATAATGATAGCTTCTTCACTTTGAACCACAAAATCTAAAAAGCAAACTGGGTAATGCATAAATATGTTGTTTGAACAGTAAAGTTTTTTTTTAATAAATTGACTAAATGCCTTGTCAAATGACTATCGTTTCAAGTGGTAGTGAAAGTGACGTTAGCTAGAAGGATCGATTGATCTATCTGTAAGCATCTAAACTAACATGGTTAGCTCCTAAGTTATGTGTTGTTGATGAAAAATAGGCTAAATTATAATTCTGTCCGACAAAAGGGATTGCCATATGTATCTATGGTTGTATTTTGTAGATTTATATGACAACACTGGCAGGAAATAATATTAAAGGGTTAGTTCACCCAAAAAGGAAAATTATTTCATTAATTATTCTCCCTCATGTCGTTGGACACCCGCAAGACCTTTGTTCATCTTCCGAACACAAATGAAGATATTTTGTTGAAAGCTGATGGCTGAGAAAGGCTTCAGAAAGGCCTCCGTTGGCATTCAATACATTCCCACTGACGCACTCACAAGACCCATAAAAGGCACTAAAAACAGGCGGATAAAATCATTATTTTGATTTTTTTTGCACACAAAAACAATTCTTGTCGCGTCGTAAAATTTTTGTACAGCCACTGTAGTGAGATGAACTTTGTAACAAAGTTTTTAGTGTCTTTTATGGGTCTCTTGAGTGGGTCAGTGGGAATGTACTGAATGCCAATGGAGGCCTATCTGAAGCCTTTCTCAGCTTTCAACAAAAATATCTTCATTTGTGTTCTGAAGATGAACGAAGGTGTTACGGGTGTCCAAAGACATGAGGGTATGTAATTAATTAAATAATTTTCATTTTTGGGTGAACTAAACCTTTAACCCTTGTCATTTGACATTTGCCATACTGTTATGTATGCTACTTGGAGTTCCCTTTCAGTCAGTACACTACGAGTTACATCAGATCTTTCAATCTAATGGACAAAATAAGATCACTCAATTTACATATGAACGTGACTGGAGATGATGGAAAAACACAGAATTATCTGTTTTAATGCATTTGACCACATGAGCATTTACACTACGAAATCGAACTGCTGAAGACGCAGTGGCTTAGTTTTGTTTCCGTGCCGTCGATGCTTTTATGTTTGTGCGAACCGCAAAGCATTTCTCACCAGACCGATTTATAACCAGAGGGTCAGTAAAAAGCAGGATTTGCTATGAAGCTGCTCCTGCTATCGTGGATGTGGTAACACTAAGTTTAATTATGTATATGGTTTATAACGGTGTCTGTTACTGTAAAAAAATTGTGTTGTAACAGTTATTACAATGCATAGATAACGTTACGCATCACTGACAAACCAACATTAAAAGAAAAAAAGTTTTTATTGGCATTAGCTGTAACAATCTGTCAATGAACTAACGTATACATCAGTAAACACATAGCATTTGCGCTAACGTTACCCTGCCAGTACATAAAGACAGATCAAAGTGACATTACGTTAACCAACCATTCAGAAACTTCCCGTTTAGCCTTAAATGTAGAATTTGGTTGGAGCTGTCATCTTGGTTTGACTCCGGTTTAAATTGATAAAGTTGCACAGATGTATCCTCAGAGACTCCCGTTGACATTACAACCCCAAATCAGAAAAAGTTGGGACAGTTTGGAAAACACAAATAAAAAAAGAAAGTAGTGATTTCTAAATGATGTTTCTTAAAAAACTAAGTTCGGGAGAAGCACGTGCAAATGATCTACCTAATCATGATGTCATTCCAACCAGCTGTCAACAATCAGTAATCATCATGTCTACCAATCAGCTCAAGTAGAGGATCACATAAATAGCCAGTCAACTCACCAATGTTCCTTGACAAAGTTTGCAGCATCCCTCCACCACCCCTTCTACCTCACACGCACCTGGTTAACTTTCCTAACCAGAGATACGGGGGGAGTGCTCTGGGTTCGGGCCAAATACCGAGCTCGGAGCCCTCTCCTCGGACAGCACGCCAAATACGCATACTATTTATTCTATCTGAATTATTTGTAAGTGTGAACTCGTGAAATTTACTTTGACTTGACTTTCATTGCAGACAATATGAACACAAAATATTTCATGTTTTGTCTGGTCAACTTCATGTCATTTGTAAATATGCATCCTTTCCTGTCATTTAGACCTGCAACACATTTCAAAAAAAGTTGGGACAGGAGCAATTTAGGGCTAGTAATGAGGTAAAAGGGTTAAATAATGATGTGATTTGAAACAGGTGATGTCAACAGCTGATTGAAATTATGATTTGGTACAAAAGCAGCATCCAAGAAAGATCTAATCCTTTAGGAGCAAAGATGGGCCGAGGATCGCCAGTTTGCCAACAAATACGTGAGAAAATTATTGAAATGTTTAAAAACAATGTTCCTCAAAGAAAGATAGGAAGAGATTTGGATATTTCACATTCAACAGTGCATAACATAATTACAAAATTCAAGGAATCTGGAGGAATTTCAGTGCGTAAAGGACAAGGCCGCAAGCCTAAGCTGAACAACCGTGATCTCCGATCCCTCAGGCGGCACTGCATCAAGAATCGTCTTTCATCTATAAGCGATATCACCACATGGGCTCAGGACTACTTTGGCAAACCTTTGTCAAGTACCACAACACGTAGTTACATCCACAAATGCCAGTTAAAACTGTACTGTGCCAAAAGGAAGCCTTATGTTAACAGTGTCCAGAAGCGCCGTCGACTTCTCTGGGCATCTGGGATGGACCATCACATAGTGGAAATGTGTACTGTGGTATTTTTTGGGAGGAATGGACGCCGTGTGCTCCGGACCAAAGAAGAAAAGGATCATCCAGACTGTTACCAGCAACAAGTCCAAAAGCCAGGGTCTGTCATGGTATGGGGTTGTGTCAGTGCCCTTGGCAAAGGTAACTTGCACTTCTGTGAAGGCACCATTAATGCTGAAAAGTACATAGAGATTTTGGAGCATAATATGCTGCCTTCAAGAAGATATCTTTTCCAGGGACGTCCATGCATATTTCAACAGGACAATGCAAAACCACATTCTGCACACATTACAAAGTCCTGGCTGCGGAAGAAGAGGGTACGGGTACTTTACTGGCCTGCCTGCAGTCCCGACCTGTCTCCAATAGAGAATGTGTGGCGCATTTTGAAGCGCAAAATGCGACAACGAAGACCCCGTACTGTTGCCCACCTTAAGACTTGTTTGCAGGAAGAATGGGACAAAATTACACCTGAAACAGTTCATCACTTGGTGTCTTCAGTCCCTAAACGCCTTTTAAGTGTTGTGAAAAGGAATGGCAACATTACAAAGTGGTAAATGCTTTACTGTCCCAACTTTTTTTTAAATGTGTTGCAGGTCTGAATGACAGGAAAGGATGCATATTTACAAATGACATGAAGTTGACCAGACAAAACAAGAAATATTTTGTGTTCATATTGTCTGCAATGAAATACAAGTCAAAGTAATTTTAGAAATCACTTCTTTTTTATTTTATTTGCACATTCCATACTGTCCCAACTTTTTCTGATTTGGGGTTGTATTTCGCCTCTACTGTTGTCAAGGGCAACGACTCCACATGCTGGCCCACAAAACAGAGGGGCGGGGTCATTCATCATGCCACTGAAATGGCTTGGTAAAAACAGAGCTGTTTTTGACCAGGTAAAATTAGTGTTTTATTTCAATACTAACGAGTATTTTTAATTAAAGTGTATTACAAAGTTTTCATTTAGACACTAAAGAATCATATTAACTTGTACAAAAATGGCATTATATGACCCCTGGAACGAAATGGAACGAAAGTGCTCAAATTCTTGTTCCCAGGTTATGACCTGCAAAAATGCATCTTTTCTTAAGCACTCTATTTATTCACTTACCACATAGCACTGAATTATGGGATTGCCTTCCCTGTGAACGATACATGTAATGCTGCCTATTTGGCTCAATTGCTCTGATGATACTCCCTAGATACATTAAATGCTATAAACAAGGCCGTAACTTTTTTGCATACATCCTTTAGCACAGGGCATAAGGAAACTACTTTCAGCTATACACTTGCATCCGGCTTTCCATACAGCAGCTGTGTGTAGGAAAAGGAAAAGGGAATTAGCCTGCGGGAGCAGTTTTGCTGAAGCGCTTATCTAGGATCAGAATAGCCCTGTGCTGAACCCACGCTTACCCCCAGCACAGCACAAACCTTAATCTACTGGGCCGAGCCTGAGTTTTACACTACACTCTCTACTAAATGCAATAGATGGAGAGGGAAAGAGAGATAGATAGAGAGATGTGCTGCATTTATCTGAGATTTTCTATGCTTAAGTCCACCCACGTCTTCTCTCTCTTCCTGCTTTACCTCGTCCATTCTCTCTGATTCACTCTTCCTTAAACCCCCTCTTATGGAAAACATAGAGATATGGATATTGCAGAGATGACTAGGTCATACAATATTTGCACACACGCACAACAGAACAGCGGAATAAATTATTTGGATACGTAAAGCAATGCTGAAATGTATAAGTTTAATTAGATAACAAAATATCTCACTCCTTAAGTCACTCCTTAAATTCAAACATGCATACTTCTCTGCTACATTGAAGATGTTTTGATTAGAATATCTGAATACTCTGTATTCACGATAGTAGTTTGGTATAGGTTTGATAGTTCCCGGTCTGCAGTGGTCAGTATCTATCAAAAGTGCTTCAAGGAAGGAACAACGGTAAACCGGTGACAGGGCAATGGGCGGCCAAGGCTCATTGATGCACATGCGGAGTGAAGGCCGGCCCGTGTGGTCTGATCAAACAGACGAGCTACTGGAGCTCAAATTGCACAGGAAGTTTATGCTGGTTCTGATAGATTACAATTACAATATAATAGTCTGAAAAAATATATATTATCTATTTTAGAAGAGTTTATTGAACCTTTAGACAAAATATCAAATAAAATCTAAGTATAGTATATCAGAATGTGAATCTCATAGAAAAAAAAAATACATACATTTTATTCAGAGGCCCGAACTGAGCAAAAAAATTTGCAGTTTGGTGCAGTTGCTGATATATTGCCCAAAAGTAAGATGTAATTCTGATATTTTGCAATGTAAATCAATGAGATTTTTACTACTTCCACAAAATGTATACAAATATAAGTTGTCACTCTATAGCTCTTAAAAATATGTTTTAAATAGATTAATGCTTAATTTAATGATCATAGACAAATAAATGTTACATATAAAAAGTTATTTTTACCTTATAAAGACAAGATTTCACAGCAAAAAGACAAAGGAGACATTTTATAATTATATTAGAAGGCAAACATTTTTTAATCACAGAAGGCATATAATATTGTGTACAGCAGGTTTTTAGGCAAATGTTTGATCAGGTCAATAATTTAGAGACCTTAGAATTGTGTGAATCATATATAAATCACATACATAAACTTGGCACGTGTTTTAAACTACATTTTTAGAAGATTGTCTTTATAATAGACACTATTGTTAGTTATTGAGGTAACAGAGTTATATCTATGTACATATTCTTTCCTTTCTTTCTCTTTCTCACTTCCCATCTATCTCACATCTCTTATTATGACAGAATATGCAAATTCTGACTCATGAGTTGGAATACGCTGACACAATAAAGTAGCCTGGAGAGCAATGATCATCACAGGATGACCAAACAACTCCAAATAAACTGCTATCAGTGGAAATCCCTTCATGTTTGATGACACATTGTAGGCCTGTTGAGAACGGAGCACAGTGACGACATCCGAACACATACGTGCATTCAAACAAAAGTGCAATCACTCAACAAGGATATGAGCTTTACAGGCTGAGTGGGGGAAAGGTCAAAATGAGACACTAGAACAATGAGACAGAGGGACAGTGACACTGAGGTGAAACTGAGGACTAACGCAATACCCTGTGTCTTTTTTGTCTAATTACTTGCTTCCTCTTCAGCCAAGGCAAATAAAGCGCTTTCCGTATTGCCCAAGACCGCTGCACTCCCTGACAACACACCCACAAACACAGCAGCATCACTAAGGATGTACTCATTGTATGTTCTGAGTAATAGTAGTCTAGGGGGGATGTTGAATACAATGTAAAGACGCATGTACCGCTGTGCGGCACGAACCGAGAATGTCTCCTGGGTGGTTGGCCGGCCTCTCCCAAGTTCCTAGGTCAACACTCAATGGGATTCCTTCCATTTCATTCCAGTTTGCTTGTTCAGTATTTGCCTCTTTTTTTTCCCAGTCAACATTTGCAGCGAAACCTGCTCTGGTAGGTGTGGCACTCAGAGCTTCTGAGATTGTTTGTTTAGAGGGTAATTCTGGGAACTATCCCTTAAAGAGAAATCCTGACCTCTGGGTAGCACACGATCAACCACACATCTCTCAAGCTGCAAAAAGTCACAAAACAATACGAAAGCTGCATATGACTCATATTCACAAGTCTTCCGAGGCATTATGATCCAATTTTGAGTTGTATCCTTTGTTCTTTTTTGAAGTTTGAAAGTTGTGGTCACTATCTATGGACTGTAAAGGTTATAAGTTACGTAGGTTTGAGACAAGTTACACATGAGAATGGCCATGGTTAAGATAATGATCTTTTAAAATTGTATTCAAAAATTCACATGCCAACTTTAAAAGTACTGGTGACACTTTAGAATACTGTTCCATCATTAATTCCCAGGGGTCGGCAAAGTTGCGGGCGACTTCACAAATCAGAATGATATCTGAAAGATTGTGTGACACTGAAGATTGGTGTAGCCTAATGGCTGAGGAAAATTCTGTTTTACATCACCAAAATAGATATTATAAAATTAGTCATGTCAAATCTTTTTAATAAATTAAAATATAATAGGTCTATACATTTTTCTTTTCTTCCTGTGGACATCATATTAAGAATAATACAATAATCCTGTTATCAGTATCCTCACGGATATATTTTCACCAAATGGCTTGGAAATGCCAGGTATGTGATGTATCTTTGAACAGGAATTATTGCCAGGAATTAAAACTGTGTACTCATAGTGTGCATTTTGTTCTCACCTTATATTGGGTTATAAAGGGTTAGTTCACCCAAAAATGAAAATTCTGTCAATATTTACTCTCCCTCAAGTTGTTCCAAACCTGCATGAATTTCTTTCTTCTGCTGAACACAAAGAAAGATATTTGGAAGAATGTTTGTATTTAAACAGATTTTGAGCCCCATTGACTACCATAGTAGGGAAAAAAATACTATGGTAGTCAATGGGGCTCAAAATCTGCTTATATACAAACATTCTTCCAAATATCTTTCTTTGTGTTTGGGTGAACTAACCCAAATATATATATATATATATATATATATATATATATATATATATATATATATATATATATATATATATATATATATATATATATATATATATATATATATATATATATATATATATATATATATATATATATTAAATCCAGAAATCACAATTATTTAACTATTTTTTAGCTATTTATTTGTATGATACAGCCTGAAATAAGTATTTGAACACCTGAGAAAATCAATGTTAATATTTGGTACAGTAGCCTTTGTTTGCAATTACAGAGGTCAAACATTTCCTGCACACTGCAGGAGGGATTTTGGCCCATTGTCACTGAGAAACACGGAGTTTGAGCTCCCTCCAAATATTCTCTATTGGGTTTAGGTCTGGAGACTGGCTAGGCCATGCCAGAATCTTGATATGCTTCTTAAAGAGCCACTCCTTGGTTATGCTGGCTGTGTACTTCGGATCATTGTCATGTTGGAAGACCCTGACTCGACCCATCTTCAATGCTCTAACTAAGGGAAGGAGGTTGTTCCCAAAAATCTTGCAATACATAGCCATCATTCATAGTCATCATCTCCTTAATACGGTGCAGTCGCCCTGTCCCATGTGCAGAAAAACACCCCCAAAGCATGATGCTACCACCCCCATGCTTCACAGTAGAGATGATGTTCTTGGGATGGTACTCATCATTCTTGTTCCTTCAAACACATTGAGTGGAATTATGACCAAAAAGTTTTATCTGACCACATGACTTTCTCCCATGACTTCTCTGGATCATCCAAATGGTCATTGGCAAACTTAAGACAGGCCTGGAAATGTGCTGGTTTAAGCAGGGGAACCTTCTGTGCCATGCATGATTTCAAACCATGACGTCTTAGTGTATTACCAACAGTAACCTTGGAAACGGTAGTTCCAGCTCTTTTCAGGTCATTGACCAGCTCCCCCCGTGTAGTTCTGGGCTGTTTTCTCACCTTTCTTAGGATCATTGAGACCCCACGAGGTGAGATCTTGCGTGGAGCCCCAGTCCGAGGGAGATTGACAGTCATGTTTAGCTTCTTTCATTTTATAATGATTGCTCCAACAGTGGACCTTTTTTCACCAAGCTGCTTGACAATTTCCCCATAGCCCTTTCCAGCCTTGTGGAGGTGAACAATTTTGTCTCTAGTGTGTTTAGACAGCTCTGCGATCTTGGCCATGTTAGTAGTTGGATTGTTACTGATTGTATGGGGTGGACAGGTGTCTTTATGCAGCTAACGACCTCAAACAGGTGCAACTAATTTAGGATAATAAATGGAGTGGAGGTGGACATTTTAAAGGCAGACTAACAGGTCTTTGAGGGTCAGAATTCTAGCTGATAGACAGGTGTTCAAATACTTACTTACAGCTGTATCATACTAATAAATAGTTAATAATGATTTGAATTGATATTTCATTGAAAATGGACATGATTGATTACTCTAATACAAAACGCTCATGTAAACAATGGAGGATGTTTTGTTTTTTTGCTTATTTTTTTGTTGTTTTGGATTAAAAAGTCAGCTGCATTTTGAAGAGTGGACTCTTACACAGACATGTATTATGTTGTTTTGTGGATTGGTCCAATCTGATCTGCACAATATGAGATGAATTGAAGTCATCTTCATCTTTCAATTGAATTGAAAATTGAAATGATTAAATGAATGAGTACCGCATTATTATTATTCTAATGTTTAAATAGCTAGTGCTTCAGCAGTTCATTCAACCCTTTCCTCTCTGCTTTATTGCAAAAATGAATCTTGAGTGTTTTAGCTTTCAAGTGATGCATTGTTTGTGATAGTTGATTCAATAGTTTGTATAAAACAAAAGTAATTAAAAATAGAGACATGCTCACTTGCGTCAACCTCCCCGCCCACGATCCGGTGGGCGTTAACTGGTTAAACTGTATTCTGAAGATGAACGGAGGTCTTACGGGTGTGGAACGACATTAGGGTGAGTCCTTAATGACATCAATTTCATTTTTGGGTGAACTAACCCTTTAACCTTACCCCCACCCCCACACCTGTCACTAACTTTACCCTTAAACTGACCCACACAACCACACCTGTCTCTAACTTTACCCTTAAACTTACCCATACCACCACACCTGTCCCTAACTTTACCCTTAAACTTACCCATACCACCACACCTGTCCCTAACTTTACCCTTAAACTGACCCACACCACCACACCTGTCCCTTACTTTACCCTTAAACTGACCCATACCACCACAACTGTCTCTAACTTTACCCTTAAACTTACCCACACCCCCACACATGTCCCTAACTTTACCCTTAAACTGATCCACACCACCACACCTGTCGCTAACTTTACCCTTAAACTTACCCACACCCCCACACCTGTCCCTAACTTTACCCTTAAACTGATCCACACCACCACACCTGTCGCTAACTTTACCCTTAAACTTACCCACACCACCACACCTGTCTCTAACTTTACCCTTAAACTGACCCACACCACCACACCTGTCTCTAACTTTACCCTTAAACTGACCCACACCACCACACCTGTCCCTAACTTTACCCTTAAACTGACCCACACCACCACACCTGTCCCTAACTTTACCCTTAAACTGACCCACACCACCACACCTGTCGCTAACTTTGCCCTTAAACTGACCCACACCACCACACCTGTCCCTAAATTTACCCTTAAACTTACCCATACCACCACACCTGTCCCTAACTTTACCCTTAAACTGATCCACACCACCACACCTGTCCCTAACTTTACCCTTTAACTTACCCACACAGCCACACCTGTCCCTAACTTTACCCTTAAACTGACCCACACCACCACACCTGTCCCTAACTTTATCCTTAAACTGACCCACACCACCACACCTGTCCCTAACTTTACCCTTAAACTTACCCATAACACCACACCTGTCCCTAACTTTACCCTTAAACTTACCCACACAGCCACACCTGTCCCTAACTTTACCCTTAAACTGACCCACACCACCACACCTGTCCCTAACTTTACCCTTAAACTTACCCATAACACCACACCTGTCCCTAACTTTACCCTTAAACTTACCCACACAGCCACACCTGTCCCTAACTTTACCCTTAAACTGACCCACACCACCACACCTGTCCCTAACTTTACTCTTAAACTGACCCACACCACCACACCTGTCCCTAACTTTACTCTTAAACTGACCCACACCACCACACCTGTCCCTAACTTTACTCTTAAACTGACCCACACCCCCACACCTGTCCCTAACTTTACCCTTAAACTGACCCACACCACCACACCTGTCCCTAACTTTATCCTTAAACTGACCCACACCACCACACCTGTCCCTAACTTTACTCTTAAACTGACCCACACCACCACACCTGTCCCTAACTTTATCCTTAAACTGACCCACACCACCACACCTGTCCCTAACTTTACTCTTAAACTGACCCACACCACCACACCTGTCCCAAACTGACCCACACCTGTCCCTAACTTTACCCTTAAACTGACCCATACCACCACACCTGTCCCTAACTTTATCCTTAAACTGACCCACACCACCACACCTGTCCCTAACTTCACTCTTAAACTGACCCACACCACCACACCTGTCCCAAACTGACCCACACCACCACACCTGTCACTAACTTTACTCTTAAACTGACCCACACCCCCACACCTGTCCCTAACTTTACCCTTAAACTGACCCACACCACCACACCTGTCCCTAACTTTATCCTTAAACTGACCCACACCACCACACCTGTCCCTAACTTTATCCTTAAACTGACCCATACCACTACACCTGTCCCTAACTTTACTCTTAAACTGACCCACACCACCACACCTGTCCCTAACTTTATCCTTAAACTGACCCACACCACCACACCTGTCCCTAACTTTATCCTTAAACTGACCCACACCACCACACCTGTCCCTAACTTTATCCTTAAACTGACCCATACCACTACACCTGTCCCTAACTTTATCCTTAAACTGACCCATACCACCACACCTGTCCCTAACTTTACCCTTAAACTGACCCACACCACCACACCTGTCCCTAACTTTACCCTTAAACTGACCTACACCACCACACCTGTCCCTAACTTTATCCTTAAACTGACCCACACCACCACACCTGTCCCTAACTTTACCCTTAAACTTACCCATACCACCACAGCTGTCCCCAACTTTACCTTTAAACTTACCGATACCGCTACACTAACTTTACCAGTATCCCACCTCAATATCAGCAAAAGGATTTTACAATACAATATGAATACAATAAGTACATTGCACTTATTTTTTTACTTATATTTTTTTATTTTATTTAAATACATAGATGCTAAGGCCACCTAATATAAATTGGGACTGGATGTGTTAACACTTGAGTCATTATATCCAAAACCTTACAAAAACCTTAAAAGTTCCCAATGACTTCAGTAAATATTAAGGAGTTAGCATGTTTTTCACTTTAGAATACTGTCCCAAATCATTAGTAATTCCTTGAGGATTTGGCAATACTTGAGTCATTACTGGTGGGCTGTGATTTTTACTTTAGATTTAAATAAACATTATGCATTACTATTGCTAATTATGCACCTGTATATAGTATATGTATATAGACTAAGTTGTTCTTAATAGTCCTTTGGGAGGTATGAAAAAAATAATAGTTAAGAGCTAATAGAGAACTACCACATTTGAAATGCAGGGCAGTGCTTTCAAGTTCTAGGTCAGAAATCAGGCTCATTATTGGACAGCTCCTGCGTCAGCATCACATGCATGCTTTGTAATGCTCACATGAACAGCATCAGCAAATGGTGAGCCAACGTTCTGACATAGAACTTATTTGACTCAAAATCAAATAAATAATCTTAACTGGGTTTCTGAGTGACAAAGGAATATGTGAATAGTACAGATAATTAGATAATTAGATTAAATATTAAGTTAGTTAACTAAAAAGTTAAGGTTAGTTCGAACAACTGAGAACTGAGCTTTAAACCCTCATATCCGACCTAAACACGATATGTGTCTAAAATATGTGCAAATATTCACTGGCTCTCAGTCGTTCTCTCCCTCTCTTACCATATTTCTCTTGCTTTGTCTTCATCTTCATCATCCTTTTCCTTTTTCCGCTATTGCATATGCAATACTACCTGGAAGGCCAGCGCCCAATCTTCCTCATATCAGATGCTTACCATCCGGGTGCTCCACACACACGTGCACTGAATAATGTGGGAAGCAAATTCCAGGTAGATAAGTCACATTACAAAGTAGGTAGGCCTAATTGAAGATAAACTCAAAGACTCATTTGTGTTGGCCTGGATATGTGCAAAACCACCAGAAAGCAGTCAAATTTCTTTCACATCTGCTCATTTATATCACATCCCTGAAAATTCTAGTCTTATTTGGATCAATAAAAACATACTTTAAAAGAAGCAAATATCTTAACTCTGACTCAAGGGGCACCAAAAGTAACTCTAAATTTCATAGATAGAAAACTGACATGAAATTAGAAATGTTTGGATAAAAATGTCTTAACATATAAAATAATTTGCTGTTATCCATCAGATATATGTATCAGATCATCAAATTATGAGTTGAGAGAATAAGTTGCACATGATTTGTATTATGATTATTTACAATATTGCAAATATAGGCAAATGTCAGGGCAGAATTTACATTTTTCAGGGAACTATTCCTTGATCTTATTGGTCAGAGAAACACGGTGAAAGAGAATGTGGGGACTTGTATATTGTTTGTGTCATGACTTTCACTTATCACAGAGAAGGTTGATTAAAGCAAATCAAAAGAGGTGAAACAGAAACGTCTAGTGATGAATGTCAAAATGACTGAGTAAAGCAGTGGAACAGATAAACAGAAACTGATTTCCACACTTTGACATGATCAGTGTCCATAAGGGAGGAGGAAAGATGGATGATGTCATGGCTGTAGGCACAACGAATGATACCATGATGCTACTGATTATACATTTGCTTTATACATTCTTTAGGGAGCATGTCTTGATTAATAATAATAGCACAATCTTTTTCATAGAAAACAAAGGATTACTCTTTTATTTTAATTATTATGATTTCTAATAGTGATAATGTCGCAATATTCTATATTTAAACTCTTTCTGCTTTCCTAGCTTGTGGAAACAGATCTATGTAAACATTTGTGGGCTGATTTTCCAGAAAAATACAACCAAAGCACTTTTAAAACATTGCTCTGTTTGTTTGAGCATCCCGGCCGCCTGACACAGCAACATTGACATTGTCGTGAGACTGTTTGTTTGACCAATGGCAGACAGTGGGAGTTTTCTGGAAACCCGTTTCAAAACAATCATTATTTTTGCAATTTGATTCAGTGACGCAAGTTGCAAAGACATCAAGCAGAGATCCATACAGTTTGTGGCCTAAATGTTGTTATGACTCTCAGGAATATAGTTATTCATGCTACATGCACAAACTCAAGAGGCTGAGCTTGTTGGTTAAAAAAACTGCAGTGTATCAGTTTTTGCAATATAGATTTTGTTTTATCTTTTGTTCTTTTCGGTGTAATGGGTCCTGCACACTGTGCGATTTTTCAAAATCCTTTGCGAATGTCCCTTGTCAGACTGTATGAACATGATTCCCGATGTAAGCCACGTCACACTGTAAGATCTCAGTTGTCATTAATGTCAGACTGCACGATAGTTAAGGGGCGCTAAAAACGGACGCGCGCAAGAAAACTCACCCAGAGTTTTATATCATCAATGAATGACGCGTTCGGTGACAGTGAGCTGCATTACACGCGGGACTGAAATGCTGGCTACAAATAAATTTCTAGCTCTCGTTTTGGTCATAGTTTCTCTTGAAAAACCGAGATATTTGACTGTTGTCGTAGGAGAAGTCACACTGCAGGATTCCGTGCCAAATCTTCTGACACTGCCAGAATTTCGTCTGAGGTAAAATTTGATCGCAGCGTTCATTAATCGGCTGCCGGTGAACATGTCAAACTAACGACCAAAGACGTCAGATTTTAGCCTAGGATCTGAGGAATCTTTTAGGATTTGCTAAATTTGTCTCAGACGACCAAATCGTGGGCAAAATCGCACACTGTGCACCCGGCTTAACACTGTTACATTAACATTACATTTTTGGGGATTTGGCCTACCCAAATTGAAAAGATTCCCATGCCCACACATAGTGGTCAAAATACACAATGTTGTAATTTTACATGAAACCCCTTGAAGTTACATAAAACACTGCTAAAAGTGATAAACATTTAAGTATATGGTGAGCTGTAAATTGTGTTTTTTAGACCTCTGTATGTGGGTATGGGAAGCTTTTCAATTAGGCCAAATCCAGGTGGAAATGGTACCAAAGTAATTGAGTGTAAATAAGTGCCAAAGTGATGCATATATCTCCAAAGTAGACATTTTCAGCTTTCTGTCGATTGTAATCATCGATAAGGGAGTGATCCAGTATGTCTCTAGCAGGAACCCAACTGGGCGTGAAATACAGGTTTTAATTTGGATACATGGAAATTGGGGTGAATTCTCCCATACACAGGAGGTAGTTTGAGGCAGACTGCCAGGGGACTAAGGATCATGGTGACAGGGAATGGGCCAATACATTTAGGAGCAAGCTTATTACAGACGGAATGCAGAGGAATATTCTTGGATGAAAGCCACACTTTTTGACCTACGACTTAGACAGGAGGCTTTGACTGGTGGTGATCGGCTGGGGCCTTGGTGCTCACCCCCACCTGGAGCAGAGTCTCTCGGGTTCTGCTCCAGGTGTGATGACACCTCTGGATAAAGGCGTGAGAGGAGGGGACTGCAACCTCGGATTCCAGACTAGGAAAATTAGAGGGCTGGTAACCTATAATATCTTAAAATGGAGTTAGACCCGTAGACGACACTATGTGCAACAAGTTATGTGCATACTTAATCCATGAGATCTGTTGGCTCCATTCTTGGATACCAAACATTGTAACATTCTCTTAAGGTCCCTATATATTTTCCCGAGAGATAATCAGTCTCTTGGGAAAAACACGCTCGGTAGTAGACAGGCGTTCAGATCCGTCAAAAATGTGCGATAAATCATCGTCTTTGATGTTTTTAGAACCCAGGCGGTACAAGAGTGAAAAATCAAAACATCCCAGGCTTTTCAGTTTGGCAAATGCAATTTCAACTACACTTGACCACCTGAACATTATTCTTGGGGAAGTCAAGGCTGTCAGAGGAGCGGCTAGTTAGCGGCTAAGAAAAAATCTGTATGTTGTCCAGGTAGACATAAATTATCTGATCTTCCATGTCTCCCAGCACGTCATTGACGAGTGCTTGGTAAACAGCAGGAGAGTTGGACAGGCCAAAAGGCCTCTCAAAAGCTGAAGACATCAGTGGTAAAGGATAAGTATTCTTCACATGATGTTATTCATCCCTCAGTAATCAGTGCAAGGTCGTAGAGAACCATCCTTTTTATCCACAGAAAAGAACACTGTCACCGCTGGAGAAGAGGAAGTGCAGATGAACCTGGATGCTAGAGAATCAGATATATATTTCGGATATATAACACTTTAGTATGGGGAACACATATTCACTATTAACTATGACTTTTGCCTCAATAAACTCCTAATTTACTGCTCATTAATAGTTAGTAGGGTAGTTTTTGTAGCATTTAAGTTTAAGTATTGGGTAGAATTAAGGGATGTATGACAAGGTCATGCAGAAGAAGGGATTAATATGTTCTTTATAAGCACTAATAAACAGCCAATATCATAGTAATATGCATGCTAATAAGCAACTAGTTAATAGATAATAACTGAACCTTAAAATAAAGTGTTGACTATATTTCTCCATGGCCTCCCTTTTTGGAATTGAAAGTCAGTATAACTTGCCCTTAGGCAGAGACGTACCTGGTTGTAATTTTAAAGCAAAGATATAGGGGGTAGATGAGGAGGTAGAGAAGAAGCCTGGGACTTACTGAACACTTCCTTCAGGCTTCTTTACTGAACATCTTCCTTCAAGATGCTCTGTGGGCATGGTTAATAGATCCAGTCCACCAACTGCAAGACAGAGACGGACAGGCAGACATAAGACAAGAGGCATAACACTGATAGTCTCACAGTCTTACCGGGAGGAGAGTGGTGGATGAGGATTTACCCAACCTGGAACCGCCCAACCTTACCCTCAGCTCTACTGTCAGGCTCAATCTTTTACCAGACCGTGGTTGAGGAAATGCCACATCCCACCGCAGTAAAGGCAGAGTCCTCCTGTGCACAACGTTCTACCAGAAAGACTCGGGAGATAGAATGATGAATGAAGCATATATTTATTGACAGCCCAGCAGGCATGATAAAGTTTTGGCATAGCAATACCATAGTTTATAGTCATATGGTCCATAGTTTATAATCCGAGGGTAGTGGATCAGCATATTCCTGTCTGAAGATGAAGGCAGGGGCGCACCCGACCCCCCTTTGAAGGTATGGACGGAACCATCCTGGTGGTGGTAAGGAGGATGGAGTTTATTGTTGCATCAGCATCTGCAAAATCAAACATGTGTAAGTACGACCTTTATACAGAAAATATGAAGACGGCATTGGATTGAGATTAGGTTAATAAGTGACGAAGTGATTAAATCTTCCTGGCAGAACTTAATCTGAAGCTTCCATTTCTCTCTCCTCCGAGCGAGAAGCCGAGCTCTACCCACCTGCTTAGGCTCAAGATCGATGGGTGGGCTGACCGTGCATTCTCTGGGGTTCACTGGAAACTCTGAGAATAGTCTGGGTTGAGAGCATTGATCTCACTGTTGTAAGTGTATATCCCCATGCAGCACTAATTCCAAGAGCGCGTTGAGACTTGTGGAAAGTTCCAGAGTGTAGATTTCCTTTTGTACATGGTTAGCCAGCCCATGCAGGAAGATGTCCCACTGCGTCTCCTCGTTCCACTTATATTCTGCTGCCAGTGTCCGGAAGTCAATCATATAGTCAGAGACGGGTCGGTTGTTCTGACAAAGATCCGCAAGCCTGCGGGCTGCCTCGCGACCTGCAACTGCATGGTCAAAGACCCGCCTCATCTCTTCGGAGAGTGCACATATCGAGGAACAGCAGGGATATTGATTCTCCTACACCGCCGTTCCCCACAGAGTGGTAGCAGGGTAAGAACCAATGCCACTCTTGACTCCTCGGTAGCAAATGTACATGGCTGTAATGAAAAAACACAGAGCGTCTTGTAAGGAAAAATCTATGGAGATCAGGCTCTCCTGCACAGCAAAAAAGCCAGTGTACATTTAACTCAATTCGAGTCAAATTTAACACTCATAAAATGTATATATGACTCCGTCCGTTTGGGAGTTAAAATCACACTTTTTAAAGTGTGAAATATGTACACTACTCACAGAGTAAATTTTAACTCCCTAAGTGTTAAAATGTACTCTTGTGAGTAGTGTACATATTTCACACTTTAAAAAGTGTGATTTTAACTCCCAAACGGACGGAGTCATATATACATTTTATGAGTGTTAAATTTGACTCGAATTGAGTTTATATTGAGTATAATGGAGTTGAAAAATGAAAGTTGAAAAAATGAATGCAAAGAGTTGTTTTAACAAACTAGTGCTTTATTAACAAGCAAGACCCTTTACATCACTGAAGGTTAACTTTTAAAATAAATGAATAAGGCACAGTATAGGCATTTCTGTCATCAGAATTATATTAAAACTTCTCAAGTGGTGTGTAATACTTCAAGTCCTGCATGTCAGTGAATATATGTCCTGTGTCAGTGAAGTTGGTTCAGTACCTTCAACTTTGCAACAGAACAGCAGTACTTGAGTCAATACAACATTCAGCAGATGAAAAACAGTTGCAGGATATCTGTGGATCAGGTTGTGTCCAGTTGCTAACAGTACAGTTCAGTGCATAGTTGTTGTTTCACATGCAGAGCAGGGAAGGTTGTGCAGATCCAACTCTCTCGAAAAATCCTGGAATGCTGGTTCCCTAGCCTAGACAACACAAAACCAGACCAATTACAATTAATATTATTTGTATTTTATAAATACAGCAAGTTTATGGTGGAAAAAGTCCAATCATCTTAGACTTTGGTGACTCAAACATGAAACTATTTTGGTTAGAATTGACTGATTTCCAAGTAAATTAAAGGCTTACATCATCCAAAAATGTTAATTCTGTTATTAATTACTCATGTTAATTAATTACTCAGATAGAGCAACCATTCACTACCATAGTATTTTTTTCCACTATGGTGGTGAATGGTTGCTCTATCTGCTTGGTTACAAACATTTTTCCAAATATCTTTTTTAGTGTTCAACAGAAGAAAGAAACTAATACAGGTTTGGAACAACAAGAGGGCGAGTAAATGAAGACATAATTTTAATTTTTGGGTGAACTTTCCCTTACAGAAATCTCACTTACTAGTCAGCTGCTGGAATGATTTTTGTTCGCTTCTTCCTGACTTTGGGATAGGCAGAGATTTCCCAATCTGTTGAGTCTAAAATCAAACAGAAACCATCTACATGTCAAATCATGAAAACAATTTGTTTGACTCTTTTTTTTTTGTTATTATTTGATGTTAGCCAAATTCCAACAAAGCTATCATTATTTTTGTGCCCATGATTCTCTGAAATATGTTAACTATTAAATCTTACCATCACCAGGCAGGTTCTATTCTGTAGTCTTTAAGCACCAACCCAGGGCCTAACTTGATGCATTACAGAAACTCCTAAAAACTGAAAATATAAAAACAAATATATTTAAAGGGATAGTTCACCCAAAAATGAAAATTTGATGTTTATCTGCTTACCACCAGTGCATCCAACATGTAGGTTTTGTTAGCCTAGAAATCTAGACGCACCCTAGCGGCAGCAAATTTAATCTGCCCGCGAGTGTCGTCTAGCAACTCTCAATACCCTTCTGAGCTGTATGTGCCTAACTCTTGCCAGGCCAATCACATCGTGTATAGAGTTGGTAGGCGGGGCCATAATGACGACGGCCGAGTTGCGTTTGCGTGCTTCTAGTAAACACAAAAGCTGGCGAACGGCGGACTTTCGAATCAGCTTTGACTGCATTTCTGGAAGACTTGGAGTTAAGCTTTTCTCTGAGAAAAGAACGGCACTGAAGTCATTCTTAAAAAGGGAAGATGTGTTCTGAGTTTTGCCGACCGGATACGGCGAATTATCTATCAACAAGCTCTGCTTCATCTTCGTTGCTCTGGTTGGTGTAGGGCTATCCTATCGCGTGCAGAGGGAGTTTGAAAGACAACCGTTTATCCGCCCCTCGGATTGAGCTGTCAATGGTGAGTTTCCAGACCAAACATCTTGATGTGGGTCCGGCTTGTCAGGCTAGGTTTTTGTTTCTTCAGAACACAAATAAAGATTTTTAACTCCAACTGTTGCTGTGTGTCAGTCATATCATGTGAATGGGTAACAATTCTATTAGAGCAAAAAATAAATAAATACATGCTTAGACGACATGCACAAAGAGCCCTGTGGTTCATGACGACATATTGAAATCTTAAGACACAAAACGATCAGTTTGTGTGAGAAACTGAGCCTTATTTATTTAATTTTTTACCTCAAATACAAAGCTATATCCAAAAGCCTGGAACGCCTCTCACTTCCAGTAAGGTCAATATCCACACTCGATATACGAACCAGAGCGTGGATATTGACCTTACCGGAAGTGAAGCGCGTATATATCCAGAGTGTGTATATTGATCTTACCGGACATGAAGCGCATTCCAGGCTGTTGTATTTGAAGTAAAAAAATTATATAAATACGGCTCGATTTCTTACACAAACTGATCGTTTTGTGTCTCAAGATAACAATGTGTCGTCATAAGCCACAGGGCTCTTTGTGCATGTTGTCTAAGCATGTTTTTTTTTGCCCTCATTGAATTGTTACCCATTCACATGATTATATGACCTACACACAGCAACGGTTGGAGTTAAAAATTTGTATTTGTGTCCTACTGAAGAAACAAACTCACCTACATGTTGGATGCACTGGGGGTAAGCAGATAAACATCAAATGTTGAACTATCCCTTTAAACATGAAGGCATATCCAAACATTATCCAAAAGTTAAAATGATAAATACATTTTGCATAAATATTTAATATGAAAGAATTACTTACCCATTCTAAAAGTATTACTCCTCCAAATAAGGAAATTGTTGAGTTGTTCTTCTGTTTTTCAGTCATATGGTAGGTGTGCTGGCAAACAAGAGTTAAAGATAGTTTGAGGATGAAGAAATACTTTAAATAGTCTTAAAGAATACATTTTTTATTAGTTGTAATCAGACCCCATTCATAATGAATCAATTATATTAAAATTCTTACCCATCTACTTCAATAATTTCAACAACAACTAAGATAAAGGGATAGTTCACCCACAAATGAAAATTATCCTATGATTTACTTTAGCCTAAAGTCATTCTAGGTGTATGACATTCTTCTTTCAGACAAATTCCATCAGTTATATAAAAAAAAACATGCTGGCACGTTTAGATGCACTTTTATGGACTTCAAAGCATAAACAGACATTCACTGCCATTATAAAGCTTGGAAGAGCCAGGACATTTTTGGTATAACTGATTGTATTTGTCAGAAATAAAGTCATATATACACCTAAGAGTAAATCATGGTCTGATTTTCATTTTTAGGTGAACTATCACTTTAAAGCGTTAGTTCTCCCAAATTTTTGAACTCTGTCATCTTTTACTCAAATTGACTTACATAGTATTTGTTCTATTCTTTTATGATAATTTTCTAACTACCATCCTGTCCTGACTAAAACATGTCAATAAGTGATTTGAATTGGTATGCACAGAGGTCATAGTTGTTCTTTATTGTAAATAAATATTATTATCTATCCTTCAATAATCTTCCAAGACAGGCACCACACATTTTGTCTATACCATATACATACCTTTTTTAATGCAGAACAGAAAGAACGGTCATCAGTGCAGCCTTGGTTTCATATTAGGGGATTGTCAAAAATCAATGTTGATGCAGCTGTTGAACTTGATGCTTCTGAAGACAGAGACATCAGACAGGTCAAATTTTCTGCGCAAAACAAGAGGTCAACATTTTCAGAAAAAAACGTTCATGAAACAATCCTGCCTAAAACTTTGTCACTGATTTTGCACACAAATAGCCTTCCTTTGTTAGTCATTTCATCTGCATCTTTGAATCTGGATTTCTAACTAATACAAATCAGACACAAAGATTAAGTAACGTTAGTGCAATAAGATTACAGTTTGATGAATGAACAATGAATTAAAGAATGGTGAAAGCGTTTCTCCGTCTGATGCAGGGAGGCCACTGTGCATGGCTCGTCTGTATAAAACTCTAACGCAGCCTTTCAAGTAGCATAGCTACTGGATTCGTTTTCCAAGACATAAATACATAATGACACATTATAGATACAGATTAATATAGGTATGGGACACTTACTTTTTCGGCGTTGTCTCTGTTTCGGTATTTTCTCTGTTCTCTGTGATGCGGTGCAAACTCCGTGTGCACCAGATCACGAGCCTCAGCCTAGTCTGAGAGGTTTAGGCGCGTTATTAAAGCGTCAAGTTATATATCGTTATAAAACAATATGTCCTAAAAAACGTGTTGCAAATTAGGCAAAAACACTTACTTTCGGTGTTTCCTATGGGTGTTTACGTGGAGGGTTCCTTGTATAGGGGGTTTCCCCTATACAAGGAACCCTCCACGTCGTCCGCTCAGTATCGCGAGTCAAAAGATGCAGCATGTGAGAAAAGTTGTCTCGTATAAGCGCGCAAAGCATTCAGACATCGCTTTAAATCAATATGTTATAATATACATATTGTAAATTAGGTAAACACTTACTTAAGGCGTTTCCCTGTTAAAAAGCAACCGCCTCAGGTCTGCTCCGAATCACACGTCAACGAAAATGCCTGTATGAAAGCGTTTCTCCGTCTGATGCAGGGAGGCCACTGTGCATGGCTCGTCTGTATAAAACTCTAACGCAGCCTTTCAAGTAGCATAGCTACTGGATTCGTTTTCCAAGACATAAATACATAATGACACATTATAGATACAGATTAATATAGGTATGGGACACTTACTTTTTCGGCGTTGTCTCTGTTTCGGTATTTTCTCTGTTCTCTGTGATGCGGTGCAAACTCCGTGTGCACCAGATCACGAGCCTCAGCCTAGTCTGAGAGGTTTAGGCGCGTTATTAAAGCGTCAAGTTATATATCGTTATAAAACAATATGTCCTAAAAAACGTGTTGCAAATTAGGCAAAAACACTTACTTTCGGTGTTTCCTATGGGTGTTTACGTGGAGGGTTCCTTGTATAGGGGGTTTCCCCTATACAAGGAACCCTCCACGTCGTCCGCTCAGTATCGCGAGTCAAAAGATGCAGCATGTGAGAAAAGTTGTCTCGTATAAGCGCGCAAAGCATTCAGACATCGCTTTAAATCAATATGTTATAATATACATATTGTAAATTAGGTAAACACTTACTTAAGGCGTTTCCCTGTTAAAAAGCAACCGCCTCAGGTCTGCTCCGAATCACACGTCAACGAAAATGCCTGTATGAGAGCTGTTTAGCCGGGCACAGCACATTCATAGGTATAAAACAATATGATGTAATAAAATACATATGTAAATACGATGAAACCGCATAAAACACGCAATATCAGCGTCATCCCTCCTTCTGTTGTCCGCATCGCGAGTCAAAAAAAATGGCGTCTGTGAAAAAAAGTTTCAGCTTGTGTCGCCGAAATGCCCCGGATGTAATTTTACTCTCTCTCTCGGTGTTCAGATTTAACTCTACATATGTTCACCGGCCAGAGAGTGCGGTTTACACTAGCAGTGTTATTTCAACACCAGAAATGTAACACTTTACTCTGAGAGTCCTTAACACCAGGATTTTAACACTGGAGATTTTGCTGTGTGCATATCTCTCAGGTGTGGGAATGCACGGCTCGAGCTTGTAGCTGGTGTTGACTGGTTCAGGGAAATGGCGGGCTGGGCTGGCGCAGTGGAAGATGTCAGCTGTTGTACTTGGGTGGTGAACTTGGAGACCTGTATCACTAACGCCTGCACCGCTCATGTTGTGGCGAGTACCTGTTCATCCTGTCGGTTCATACACTGGTGGGTGTTGGACAGATATTATATTAACTCTGCTGTTTTCGCTGGATCCATAGTGGTCAATCGTTATGTAACGCTGACAAGGCAGGAAATAGATGAGGATCCTAACTCTACCCCTATAGTAAGTACATATACAATCCCTGACAAAAGTCTTGTCACTTATCTATTTTCTAGAAGTACCTGATATTAACCTGACTTTTAATTCATTAATTGGTGTTAGAAATAGCTCATATGAAAAGCTAAAACCCTCCCAAATGATGTTTAATGCACTGAAATAAATAATTTTCATAGAAAAAATATTTATCATTTAATCAAGACAGAAAGGTCAAATTTTGGCAAGACAAAAGTTTTGTCGCCTATACAGAAATTGAACAAATTTACAGCAAATACAAAAATATGTCAGCAAATTAAGTTGTGGTGCTGTGAGATCCAAATGTAATATCTTGTAAGACTTCCATGAGCTTGAAGGACTGCATCCATGCGCTTTGGCAAGGATTCATACAATTTATTGATGAAGTCATCAGGAATAGCTAAGAAAGCAGTCTTGCATGCCTCCCAGAGTTCATCAAAATTCTTTGGTTTCGTCTTCCATGCGTCCTCTTTCATCCTACCCCACATATGCTCAATGATGTTCATGTCTGGTGACTGGGCTGGCCAATCCTGGAGCATCTTGATCTTCTTCGCCTTGAGGAACTTTGATGTGGAGATGGAAGTATGCGATGGAGCACCGTCCTGCTGCAGAATTTGGCCTCTTTTATGGTTGGGAATAAGAGGTAGCTAAGATTTCTTAGTATTTTAGACTATTGATGTTGCCTTCCACCCTGCAGATCTCTCGCACACCCCCATACTGGATGTAACCCCAGACCATGATTTTTCTGCCACCAAACTTGACTGTTTTCTGGGTGAATCTCGGATCCATTCTGGCTCCAGTAGGTCTCCTGCAATATTTGCGGCGACTGTGGTGTAATTCAACAGAAGATTCATCTGAAAAATCCACCTTCTGCCACTTTTCCAGCGTCCATTCTTTTAGCAGGCTGTGGGCCTTGGCAAATGTCACACGGTTTTTCAATTGTCTTTTGTTTAGTGCTTGCTTCTGAGCACTGATTCGACCATGGAGGCCATTTCGAGACAGAATCCGACAAACTGTTCTGGTTGACACAGGGACTTCAGGTGACCAGGTCTCGTGGAGCTCTGCTGCAGTGGAAAATGGGCTGGCCTTGGATTTTCGAGCCATCAAACGGTCCTCTCGAGCAGTTGTCTTGCGGGGTCTGCCTGACCTGGTCTTGTCAAAAACGTCTCCAGTCTCTTCTAATCTTATTTTTATCCTCTGTACTTGACGCTGAGACACATTGAAGGTGTCTGCCACATCAGCAGTGGATCTGGTCTTCAGCCTCTTGATAATCAAAACTTTAGTCTCAGGGTGAATCTTAGGCATGTTTGCAGAGGTCTAGTTGCAGTTGATGTGAAGGTCTAGTGTACTGGGGTTCTTTTTATACACACTTGAGACCTAATCGATCCATTATTAGTCACAGGTGAAGCTCATATGACAAGGTGACAACACTTATGTCTTTGCAAAAATTGGCTCAATAGGCTTTACCAAGCTGTGAATATTAGAATACTTTTTGAAAGTTTAGTTTTTCACTGAAACATTATCACAGAAGCTGGTGGGATTAAAATGAGCCATTTCTTGTAAAAAAATCTTGATTAGAAATATATTTCAGCAGCACTTTAGGTCAATTTGTACACAAGCGACAAGACTTTTGTCAGGGACTGTAGTTTATTAGTATTACTCAGTACTTAAATGTATAATTACACTGTAACACAGACACCTTACAATAAAGTGTATCCCTGATTGACTTATGGTTTTCTTGGTAACACTTTAGTATGGAGAACACATATTCACTATTAAGACTTTTGCCTCAATAAATTCCTAATTTGCTGTTTATTAGCCCATTCTGCTTAAAAGCTAGTAAGGTAGTTGTTATGTTTAGGTATTAAGGGATGTAGAATATGGCTATGCATAATAAGTCATTAATATGTGCTTTATAAGAATGAATAAACTGTCAATATCCTAGAACTATGCATGCTAATAAGCAACTGGTTAATAGTAAAAATGGAACCCTAAAATAAAATGTTACCGTTTTCATAAATTGGTTGAACAAAACTTAGAAAGATCCCATAAACTTTCAATGAGGAAGGGGATCAAAACTTTTGTACAATAAGACTTATGTTGTATTTCAGCTGTGACTATCACATGCGGTTGCAATGAAGGATGAGCGAGAGGATCTAAGTGCAGCAGTAAAAGGTTTATTAGTAAAAAGGAACTAGAAAAAAACACTCTTGGATAAGAGACAGAACAACCGATAAATGCAACAATAACAGACAACTAAACAGGACTCAACACGGGGCTTAATGCGCGTTCCAGGCAGGTTTTTGAGCCTGTAAGTTACGACCTTTAGACCATGACTAGCATTCCAGTCAAAGTCACGCTAAACTGCCTGAGCACGAAGAATTGTGGTAGCAAGATGTAAACAAAGAATGACGTACCGTACAGGGCTTATACTCATTTACAATCATTCCTATTGCCAAAAGCGCATACTCCTTGCTTATTTGAGGGAAACGGGGGAGAAAAAAACATGCATAAGGCAAGAGAAGCTGTTATACATTTTATTTTACATTATTTGTATATTTGGAAATGTATTTGGACCGGTTGTTCTGTCTCTTACCCAAGAGTGTTTTGTTTCTAGTTCCTTTTTATTACTGCTTTATTACTTAGATCCTCTCTCTTATCCTTCATTGCAAACCCGTGTGAAAGCCATAGCTGAAATAAACTATAAGTCCTAGTGTATTATTGAATTTATTTATGAAGTGACTCTGACATCATGAATATTGATTATTTTCATAGCACCCGCACATTTGCACACTTTAGTCGGTCATACAAAAGGATGAAGTTGCTGATCGGTCATCAAATAACAGGGTCAATCATAATGCAAGTTAAGTAGGTCATCAAACCATAATGTTTTAGTTAGCAGGTTGGAGAAGACAATAAAAATATGGCAAAATATAAGAGAAATACAGAAACACCTGTCATAATTTTCCAAAAGTATGCGTGACCCTTTTGGTTGATATATCTGTAAATGGATAGCCAGATAGTAGGACTGAATTGTGACAATAGGGCCTTCTGAGTGGATTATGAGGATGTCCATGGGGATATTTTTTTTTAAGTTAAAAAAGAGTTTAAGGGTAAAGTTCGGGACAGGTGTGCTGGTATGGGTAAAGGCTGATTTATACATCTGTGTTGGACCTACACCATATCAACCTGGTCTCACAGAATTCCGTGAAATGAACACGTCACAGACCCTTAACTCAAAAATCTGTGGTAGTTTCACGGAATCGCTGGAAAATTCCCTGATGGGTTCACGGAAGTGATGCCTATGTAAGTCAATGACAGGCAGGATCCGCTGTCCTTTTGTAAAAGTAGACATGATTTTATGAATATTTATAGCATATTTTTATATTTCGGAGAAACTAACTCCACTCCTACCCTAAGGCCGGGGACACACTGCAAGCGTGCCGTGAGCGTCTCGGCTGCGTGGCGTGTCCGTTTTTTATTTCGGCTCCCATGTTAACCGGTTAGCGCTTACATACTGCCTGCGTCAGCCGCACGTCTCGCGCGCGGTCCGAGCCGCACGGAAAACGCGTGCATGCTTCAAATAGAAGAGACGCCTATTTTTCACGCGACACGCGAGCGTGTTGGAAGCGTTTCTAGGCAAAATAGCATAGGAAAAGATGTTTATATGCCATTTTGACATGAATACATATTAATAAATGACATTTTCATGTTTGAAAGTCTTTAGGTTAACATAAATGCAGATATAGGCCTACTTGTAATAATAAAAAACAACATAATTATCGATTTTGAAATATTAAACCTGTCAATACAGAACAAAATATTCTGTAGCCTATTTTACCGTCAATACCATATATATGTATGGTCAATAGGCTACTGCCGACGTTGTCTTTGCTGTATCAATAGGCAATATATTTATATTTAACATGAAGTATAGGGCTTCCCAGCAGCAGAGGCGCCGCGTCAGACACGCTTCTGGTGTGCAAAGACAGAGAAAACGCCAGGCAGCCCCCCCGCGGCTGACACGCAGCAGAAACGCCACGCTTGCAGTGTCTCCGGCCTAAAACTACCCACGAGTAGTTGGGTAGCGATCTGGCACTGGAATGCATTTGTGAAATCATGCAGAATGCTCCTGACCACTGTTTTCAGGTGGCTCGTGCACTGACTAGTGCTTCTATTGATTGCTGTTGCGGAGACTATTCATTCCGTTGAAATCACAAAACGGAATGCTTTTGAGACTGACAGCTGGGAATTGATTAAACAAAAGATTTTCCCCCGGCCCTCCTCCAGGGGAAGGAGTGGTCCTGTCACCATCTCCTGAGAAACAACCAAATTCACCTCAGAGCAGCCTGTCTCCGGTCCCTTACTTAGCCAGCCGTTTAGCCAGCTTTGGGTCGGAGACAGGCTTGGGGGCGGACTGAGGCGCCTGGGCCGGCGGCAAAGCAGAAGCAGCAGCAGGCTGCCAGGGCAGGATGTGTTTAATAGCCTCAGTCCGTCTCAGTGCGGCTGAGAACTGTTGGACTATAGGCCCCGCCCACTAGTGAGGATGAGAATCTACAAGCCTTGGATGGGTGCTTTGAGTCGCCGCACCACGTGGGGGCTTTCTGAGGACACAGTTGCATCACAACAGAAGCCTCCACGGGGGGAACCCCAGTGTACCCTTTAACCGCACTGCTATCGAGCGTGAAGGCGGAAGCAGTCGCCGAATGATCGCGAAAGACATCAGGGACTTCCACGACTTCGACACCTCTTCATGCACCTCCGAGGAAAAAAGGCCTTGACGGCCGGCAGGCGCGTTCGGTGCGGGCCACCCCCAGGTACCAATCATCCAGCTTGGAGCGCTCGGGACCAGGCGGAGGAATTCACTCGAGCCCGAGGCTCTCGGCCGCTCAGTTTAGCATGGCTATCATCTCCGGATCAGACTTGGACAATGCCGACACTCCCGCGAAAGGCAGCACAGCCAAATCCTCATTTCTGAAGGAACCTAGCCCGCCTTGTGATGTGGCGATTGATATGGCGTCGTCCACCGGCGCCCCAAATAAAACACCGGGCCAGGACGGGAAACAGGTGTGGTGGTATGGGTTAATTTAAGGGTAAAGTTAGGGACAGGTGTAGTGGTATGGGTTAATTTAAGGGTAAAGTTAGGGACAGGTGTGGTGGTATGGGTAAGTTTAAGGGTAAAGTTAGGGACAGGTGTGTTGGTATGGGTCAGTTTAAGGGTAAAGTTAGGGACAGGTGTGGGGGTGTGGGTCAGTTTAAGGGTAAAGTTAGGGACAGGTGTGGTGGTGTGGGTCAGTTTAAGGGTAGGGTAGGGACAGGTGTGGTGGTGTGGGTCAGTTTAAGGGTAAAGTTAGGGACAGGTGTGGTGGTGTGGGTAAGTTTAAGGGTAAAGTTAGGGACAGGTTGGGTGGTGTGGGTCTGTTTAAGGGTAAAGTTAGGGACAGGTGTGGTGGTGTGGGTCAGTTTAAGGGTAAAGTTAGGGACAGGTGTGGTGGTGTGGGTCAGTTTAAGGGTAAAGTTGGGGACAGGTGTGGGGGTGTGGGTACGTTTAAAAGGGATCCCCTGGTGTTGAGACTTGTATGGCTTAATATAACATGAAGGATGTCTCTTACTGAAATATGTAGTAGAAAACCCATGAAAGAGCTACATTATTTTTAAAAAAAATTGGACCACGGACGGCGCCATTTTGTTTGCGTTCTAGGTTGATGACGTAGAATGGTTGCACTCTGCAATCGGCTGGCGCTACCCATAGCTAATTTTACCACAACGCACATCGAAAATTGTTTCAGAGTTAAACAAAACCAAATAATTGCTTTGTAATTGTACTTAAAACACACTCAAATACACATGTGCACACAAACTCGCTCTCTCACAGACTCACACACACCCCAACAGATCGGCGCGAACATACAAACACGCACTGTGTGCGCGCATACATCACCCTCATTCACTATTTCCTGTGTTGATATCATAGATAGACTGTTGATATGCAGTAGATTAACTGTAATGCCTAATGTGACCAGCAGAGGGAACTATCTAGGTTTAGGACCATGGGATAGGGTAACGTGAGGAAGAGAGGCAGAATGTTTTGGTGATGTTGGTTGATTCGTGCATTAAAGTTTGAGCACAAGCTCAGTGTATTAAAACCTCAATCTTTAAACTTTCATCTTTAAGACACGAATAACATTCCCTACTTTTGTTCACTAATACAACTTGAAGGAGTGAATGAAGACGAGTGCGTGAAGTCGGACAGCTGTTGTCTGTAATCGGCTGTACACTCGTAATTGCGGTGCAACGTGAGACCGAATGACTGCACTCGAACATGTCCACTGTGGTGTCGGACAACACTACAAATGGCCGTCTCTTTAAATAATGCCCTATTTCAGGGTATGGGGGCTGATTTCGTATTCATCCCCTGTCGTGGAGACTGAGCAGCCCAACATCTCGATTGAGACAGCGCAGTCTGTCAGGTGTGTGTGTGCGCGCCCGCTGATCTGTTTGTGACATTGTGTAGTTGAGTTTGTGTGCACATGTATGTTTGAGTGTGTTTTAAGTTTAAATTACAAAGTAATTCATTGATTTTGTTTAACTCTGAAACAATTTTCGAGTTGCGTTGTGGTAAAAATAGCTACGGGTAACGCCAGCTGATTGAGAAGTGCAACCATTCTACGTCATCAATCTAGAGCGCAAACAAAATGGCGATGCCCATGGTCCAAATATAAAATCGATTTTTTTACATAACATAGCTCTTTCTTTCTAGAGACATAATTTATGTTTTATTAAACCATACAAGTCTCAACACCAGGAGATCCCTTTAAGGGTCAAGTTAGGGACAGGTGTGGTGGTATGGGTAAGTTTAAGGGTAAAGTTAGGGACAGGTGTTGTGGTGTGGGTCAGTTTAAGGGTAAAGTTAGAGACAGGTGTGGTGGTGTGGGTCAGTTTAAGGGTAAAGTTAGGGACAGGTGTGGTGGTATGGGTCAGTTTAAGGGTAAAGTTAGGGACAGGTGTGGTGGTATGGGTAAGTTTAAGGGTAAAGTTAGGGACAGGTGTGGTGGTGTGGGTAAGTTTAAGGGTAAAGTTAGGGACAGGTGTGGTGGTATGGGTAAGTTTAAGGGTAAAGTTAGGGACAGGTGTGGTGGTGTGGGTCAGTTTAAGGGTAAAGTTAGGGACAGGTGTGGTGGTGTGGGTCAGTTTAAGGGTAAAGTTAGGGACAGGTGTGGTGGTGTGGGTAAGTTTAAGGGTAAAGTTAGGGACAGGTGTGGTGGTATGGGTCAGTTTAAGGGTAAAGTTAGGGACAGGTGTGGTGGTATGGGTAAGTTTAAGGGTAAAGTTAGGGACAGGTGTGGTGGTGTGGGTCAGTTTAAGGGTAAAGTTAGAGACAGGTGTGGTGGTGTGGGTCAGTTTAAGGGTAAAGTTAGAGACAGGTGTGGTGGTGTGGGTCAGTTTAAGGGTAAAGTTAGGGACAGGTGTGGTGGTGTGGGTCAGTTTAAGGGTAAAGTAAGGGACAGGTGTGGTGGTGTGGGTAAGTTTAAGGGTAAAGTTAGGGACAGGTCTGGTGGTATGGGTAAGTTTAAGGGTAAGGTTAGGTGTAGGGGAAGTGTCAGCGGTGAAATTATAAATGTAACTACATAAATTAATTACAGATGTAATTACAAAAAAAGTAAGTACAATGTAAAATGTATGTACATACAAAATAAGTGCATTGTATCAAATTATTCATTTAAATGTTAGTACACAGTAGTTAAGGCCACCGAATATAAAGTGGGTCCCTTTTAGATAAGTCACAAGGTCATTTTTTATATGTTCAATAATAAGAATTTTAGTTATGTTTTTCATTGGCTCCTTTTAGGTGAGAGATTTAAAGGGCTAAATGTCATAATTATTACACAAGTATATTTTATTTCTATTAGACTTTTTTTTTTGTCCTGAATTGATGAATTGCAGTAGCCTCGAAATCTAGACGCACCCTAGCCGAAGCAAATCTAATCTGCCGCGAGTGTCGTCTAGCAAGAAGAGGCCAAGATTGAAGACATGTTTCTGATGAAATAAGGACCACTATTGTGGAGCGTGTTTTCAGTAATGGCCTTACAATGGCTGAGGCGTGTCGAAAGGTTTGTTGACAGACCAACAGTAAAAGTGTAACTGTGAATCTTGTCTAGTCTCTTGCAATCAATATCCCACATTGAGTAATGTGCAAATGTGTACTGTTGAAATGTATACATATGCCAGATAAAGGCAGTCCAGTGAATTTTCAAGGGCTTGTCAACATTAAGGGCTGATGGCATTGATGTGCTCATTGACATAAAGTACTTTTAAAAGATGTTATCCGGTTACAGGCTTTGCAGGTATACCACTGTGTGGTGCTGTTTGTACGAATTGTTTTGAGAAATCAACTTACTGAAACATCAGTAACCTGAAAAAAAACTTATTTGTGAGATAAAAACAGCTGCTTATCCTGTTGAATGCAGACAGACAGACAGGTGATGGATGGATGGATGGATGGATGGATGGATGGATGGATGGATGGATGGATGGATGGATTGTTTATGTGAGTCAGGAACAGGAACTGTGTAAATATTCAAGGTGAATTCTGAAGGAAAAAAAGCTTGGACGCATTGTCCTTTTTATGTTATGTTTGTACTGACGTTCCATGGCGCTCTTCAAGGATAAAACTCTTTAATCCATACTGATCACAGGCTTATATCCCAGAATTCCCTGTAGTACAGCTGCTCCTGTGGGAAGTTAGGGCTTGTTCTGAGCATTACAGGCAGGATACAGGTGGGAGGCATTACAGCAGGAGTGAGGAAGCGCCGTTAAAATAGGGAACTACAATGTCATGCAAGGAATGTGTGGAGTTTTTAGGTCTTAATGGCTCCCTTTTATGTGTGAGAAGGGTGAAATTGATTTAGCCAAGTATGACAACATCCTTGACGGTTCTGAAATAATATTTTGTGATCGTATTTTAGGACTAGGGAACCGCTGGGTATGTTTTGGGCTGGGGTTGAGGCTTCAACAACATTCTTATCAACCTATCATTTCCCTTTGATTTTAGTTGTAATTGATGGTTTGGGTTTGGGTTAGGACTGTTTCTCTGACAGGAATGTGGATCCAGAAAGATGTCATTGGTGAAATCATGGTGACTGTCTGAATATAAATCAGTATATACTGCTATAATTTTTTAAAAGTACAAAAGATAAAGATCTGATATTGCAATAGCTGTTTCTGATATGCTCTAGCTTTCTGCTAATGATTCAGCCAACAAGTTCAGCCTTTTTGATTTGTGTAGTGTATAAGATTGTTAGTCTCAGGGCCACATAATAATTTATTTCAAACTGTCCTGCCAAAGCATGTACTGCGTTAAAGCCAAAGACATCCAAATTAATGCTGTCAAATATTGTGCCATTCAATTGAGCCATTAAATCTGGGCAGCGGGACTAAAAGAATCAGTGAGGAAAGCCTTTCCTGTAGCTCAAACTGTGGTGTTAGTAACACCAATGTCTGGGTTCCATTCCTATGAACTGAAAAAATAAGTATAGCTTGAGTATAGTTGTCTTACAAAAGCATAAAATATATCTGTCTTAAGCGCCAGTGTTCACCACTCCATGCTGTGGAAAGTCCCTTACATATTATTTGGAATTGTAAGATGCCATTTTAGCATTTAGTGTCAAAATCACCATAAAGTACCTTTGAGACTTCACAATTACCTAAATAAAAGGCTGAGATTTTCCATTTAACGTCATATTTGTTGTAATAAGGAGTCCTTTGGCTGTAAGAAATGCATGTTGGTCAAGCTCCAGCACGTTTTATAAATTAACTGCAAGTAGACAATATACAAGAAAACCCACAAAATATGTCGATCCGGTCAAACGATAGTAGAATACAGAAAACAGGACACAACCAAACAACAAGGTAACACAATCAAGAATGGACAAGGAGTGCTGGGAAGTGAGATCAATATAAAGGAAGTGCTAATGATGAAGGCCATGTGCAGGGAATCCATGGAGAGCGGGATGAATGATAAGGGAGTGAGTTTAGGTGTGAAACTGAGAACTCTGGGAAATGGAGTCCGGGGCAGGCGTGGAATGTAACTAGTTTATCTAACAATAAATATATTTGGTCAAACTTTACAAGAATGCTAAATGGCACAATGCAGAGAGGCAAGCACCGTTCTCCTGGCAACCGCCAAACCCAGACTCATCCATCGGATTGTCAGACAGAGAAACGTGATTGGTCACTCCAGAGAACACATCTGCACTTGGTGATGTAAGGCTTGGATGAGCTGCTTAGCTATGAATACCCATTCCATGAAGCTCTCTACGTACTGTTCTTGAGCTCATCTGAAGGCCACATGAAGTTTGGAGGTCTGTAGCTGTTGACTGAAAGTTGGCGACACACAAACCCACCACCTCACTCAATCGTTTCATTTGCTCCGGATGAACATTGTTGGTGCTACAGGGCTGGAATTTACAGATTTTATGCTCAAAACCAAAGTGCGTGCACATACTCAGTGCTAAATTGAGTTGTTTTGTTTTGTTGCTGCTTATTGCACTTAAACAGTCAAATACAAACAAAATCTTGACAAGTATTCACGTGAACACAGTCAATTCTGTTTGAAGTGAATGTAAACAGTTGAGAAAGAAAATGCATGTGTTACAATATAATGGTTCGGTGAATCAGTTCTTAAAGTGACAGCTGCCTAATACACCTGCTGCCAAATTTTGAGCATGGCATGGTTGTTGGTGCCAGATGGGCCGGTCTGAGTATTTCACAATCTGCTCAGTTACTGGGATTTTCACGCATAACCATTTCTAAGGTTTACAAAGAATGGTGTGAAAAGGGAAAAACATCCAGTATACGGCAGTCCTGTGGGCAAAAATGACTTGATGCTAGAGGTCAGAGGAGAATGGGCTGACTGATTCAAGCTGATAGAAGAGCAACTTTGACTGAAATAACCACTCGTTACAACCGAGGTATGCAGCAAAGCATTTGTGAAGCCACAACACGCACAACCTTGAGGCGGATGGGCTACAACAGCAGAAGATCCCACCGGGTACCACTCATCTCCACTACAAATAGGAAAAAGAGGCTACAATTTGCACAAGCTCACCAAATCTGGACTGTTGAAGACTGGAAAAATGTTGCCTGGTCTGATGAGTCTCGATTTCTGTTGAGACATTCAGATGGTAGAGTTAGAATTTGGCATAAACAGAATGAGATCATGGCTCCATCATGCCTTGTTACCACTGTGCAGGCTGGTGGTGGTGGTGTAATGGTGTGGGGCATGTTTTCTTGGCACACTTTAGGCCCCTTAGTGCTAATTGGGCATTGTTTAAATGCCACGGCCTACCTGAGCATTGTTTCTGACCATGTCCATCCCTTTATGACCACCATGTACCCATCCTCTGATGGCTACTTCCAGCAGGATAATGTCACAAAGCTCAAATCATTTCAAATTTTTTTTTTTTGAACATGACAATGAGTTCACTGTACTAAAATGGCCACCACAGTCACCAGATCTCAACCCAATAGAGCATCTTTGGTATGTGGTGGAACGGGAGCTTTGTGCCCTGGATGTGCATCCCACAAATCTCCATAAACTGCAAGATGCTATACTATCAATATGGGCCAACATTTCTAAAGAATGCTTTCAGCACCTTGTTGAACCAATGCCATGTAGAATTAAGGCAGTTCTGAAGGCGAAAGGGGGTCAAACACAATATCAGTATGGTGTTCCTAATAATCCCTTAGGTTAGCACATGGCAGTTTTTCCCTATAGTATATATGTCAAAGTTGTGGCCAGTCAAAAAATGCTGAGTGTCTGGAAAACAACTTGCCAGAGTGGCTGGTGAGCAAAAAAGTTAATGTTGAGCCCTGCTGTATTTCTATACTTACTGCACACTGTACTTCATTAGTGGGATTACCTAAAATAACCATGACAATTAGCATCAAGATTCAAACTTAATCTTTGCACAGAATGCTATAATTACAGTAGGATCTTTATTCATCCAAAAATACAAAGGCAACAGCTGCTTATTGAAATTGTCCTAGTTATTTACTAAAAAATAAGCATGCGTGATATGAAAGCTTTCTAGCATGAGAGCAGCCGCATTGTAGCCAATTGACATTTAGGAATCGAGGCTCATGGTTTGAATCAAACTACCCAGAGTGAGACAGGGGACATATTTTGCATTCTGATTTAAATGAAATGGAAAGATTAGTGGTTGCATATAATGGAAACTAAAGTTGATGGTTCAAATTATGGTTTGGCTTAAAATCATGGCATTCTTTGCCACAAAATGTCCATAACACTAATTTTCATTGAAGGGAGGCTACAGAATGTGCGTGGCTCAAGTAAAAGGCTTTACTATAGGCTTTGATTGGATTATAGCTTCAAAGCAAAATAATTCATTGCATGAAATGACAAAGGAATGTCCATTTTCCAGTTTTCCAAGACAAAAGTTAGTCAGGAACAGAAAATGCTTTAATACATTCACAGTCACCGTGAGTACATACGGTGCAAATAATACTAAACTAATATTTAGACCACAATTACAACATTTGCATAGGAAGTCATGTATTGTTCTACAAATATGGATAAATTAACATATTCAAAGACATACAGGGAGACCCAAAAGTCTGAGACCTTTGGACCCCTCTGCCTTCTTTGAGCTCTTCTTTAGAGACTAATTTATTGTAGTTTTTCCTCTTACACTGTAATGTTTGAGAGTATTAATAATAATAATAATTTGTTCGATTTATATAGCGCTTTTCAAGGCACTCAAAGCACTTTACATTGAAGGGGGAAATCTCCTCAACCACCACCAATATGCAGCACCACCTGGATGATACTACAGCAGCCAAATTGCAACAGAACGCTCACTACACATCAGCTGATTGGTGCAGAGGAGACCGAGTGATGAAGCCAATCAGGAGAGGGGGATAATTAGGAGGTCATGATGGACAATGGACAGCGGTTTGAAAAAGGGATGCATGAAATTCAGCTGCAACACCATCTTCTGGTCAGACGCGGGAATTTATTTGCAGTGACCGTCATAATGCATTATAGCAGTTTAGTGTACATTGGTTGTACACTCATTATTGCAGTGCACTGTGGGATTGAATGAGTGCACTTCATAATGTCCACTATGGTTTCGGACACCACTACAAATTGTGGTCCCCTCATAATGCCTTATTTAAGGGTATAGGCGGCGATTTTGGAAACAGCTGATGTGTTTGTCATGTTACCTTTTCTAACACTATTGGTTAGGTTTAGAGTAGGGTTTATAGTGTAAGTAGCACTGTATATTATTTTCAAACGCGCAAAGTTTTAACATTTTAGCGCTACTCTTTGGACATTTCATTTCTGAATTGCAGCCATATGTACAATAACTAACTTAAAGGTGCAGTAACTGGTTTATATTTGAATAAACTCAAACAAGCACACCCCTCCCTTCATTGCTCCGCCCCCAAAATACATGAACGCGCAAGAGTGGATGTCATACGCAGCTTTATCATAGCTGAAGCGACGCAAAATAATGCTTCACAAAAAATTATACGAAAATGACGAAGGAACGACAAGCGTGTTATAGTGGCCAATCCACCATCAACAGTGTTTCTCAAAAATTCCGTACTGCACCTCTAATAAGACATTGCCAGATTCATGTTCATCTGTTGTGGATATACGATCAAGTATTATATCAAGTTTTTGTGCCACTCACTGGACATTTCACTTTGAAAGTGTCGCAAAACATGCAAAAACCAACATAGCATAAGCAAAAAAGTATAATTTTGAACAGGCATGATTTTTTCCAATGAGCCTGGGTTGTCAAATCACCATTCAAAGATACGTTGTTATTTTCATTCTAATGCAGATGCAGCCTTCTGCATCACTGTCATTGGTGCGTCTGGCAAGACTTGGCTCTCATCAGTACACTGTGAGATGTAGATGTCTTTAGTTTCATCACGCACAGTCTTCAGAAAGACCATAATCCCTGAGCCTCCAGTGCCTCTTTCCTCCAGCGCTGTTGGTGCTTTCCTGATTGCGTCAAGTTCATCGACCGAGCCCTGCTTGTTTGCACGGAGCTTTTTGGCACGGGACGCCGGTATAGTGATGTAACGGGTGACAATGTTGATGTGGCAATTCCGAAAGTCCACCAAGCGAGCCACACACTGTTCAAATGTGTGTGTTAGGCGCTCATCCGCTTGCTGGAGCACAAAGTTACGCAGGGATGGGAATGTTGAGATGTCTTCAATGAAATACTTGTGAGAGGGTGGCATGTAGTCCCTCATTCTTCTCAGGAAGTCCCCTGCAGAGCAAAACTAAATTTTAAATACAAATGCAAAAGTGTTCTATAAACTGCATTTGTCTATTAGGTTGCACTTTATATTAGGTTACCTTAACTACTATATACTTACATCAGAAAATAAGTACAATGTACTTATTGTATTCATATTGTATTGCAAAACACTTTTGATGATATTGCGGTAGGATACTTGTAAAGTTAGGGACAGGTGTGGTGGTATGGGTAAGATTAAGGGTAAAGTTAGAGACAGGTGTGGTGGTGTGGGTCAGTTTAAGGGTAAAGTTAGGGACAGGTGTGGTGGTGTGGGTCAGTTTAAGGGTAAAGTTAGGGACAGGTGTGGTGGTGTGGGTCAGTTTAAGGGTAAAGTTAGAGACAGGTGTGGTGGTGTGGGTCAGTTTAAGGGTAAAGTTAGGGACAGGTGTGGTGGTGTGGGTAAGTTTAAGGGTAAAGTTAGAGACAGGTGTGGTGGTGTGGGTCAGTTTAAGGGTAAAGTTAGGGACAGGTGTGGTGGTGTGGGTCAGTTTAAGGGTAAAGTTAGAGACAGGTGTGGTGGTGTGGGTCAGTTTAAGGGTAAAGTTAGGGACAGGTGTGGTGGTGTGGGTAAGTTTAAGGGTAAAGTTAGGGACAGGTGTGGTGGTGTGGGTCAGTTTAAGGGTAAAGTTAGGGACAGGTGTGGTGGTGTGGGTCAGTTTAAGGGTAAAGTTAGGGACAGGTGTGGTGGTGTGGGTCAGTTTAAGGGTAAAGTTAGGGACAGGTGTGGTGGTATGGGTCAGTTTAAGGGTAAAGTTAGGGACAGGTGTGGTGGTGTGGGTCAGTTTAAGGGTAAAGTTAGGGACAGGTGTGGTGGTGTGGGTCAGTTTAAGGGTAAAGTTAGGGACAGGTGTGGTGGTATGGGTCAATTTAAGGGTAAAGTTAGGGACAGGTGTGGTGGTATGGGTCAGTTTAAGGGTAAAGTTAGGGACAGGTGTGGTGGTGTGGGTCAGTTTAAGGGTAAAGTTAGGGACAGGTGTGGTGGTATGGGTCAGTTTAAGGGTAAAGTTAGGGACAGGTGTGGTGGTGTGGGTCAGTTTAAGGGTAAAGTTTGGTGTAAGGGAAGTGTCAACAGTGTAATTATAAATGTAACTACAGAAATTAATTGCAAATGTTTAAAAATTACAAAGGTAGTTAGTTGCAGGTAATTTTTAAAATCTAAGTACAATGTAAAATCATGTATGTACACAATAAGTGCATTGTATCAAATTTTTAATTAAAATGTTAGTAAATAGTATATAAGGCCACCTAATATAAAGTGGATCTATCTTTTATATTCATCTGACATTATATGATATATATATATATATATTTACTATTTTTAATTTAAACTTTTTTAAATACTGAGATTAATGTTAGATGTATAACCCTGAAAAGAAACATTTTACATTTAAATACAATTTCACAATAAATATGACAAATAAATCAGCATATACAGTATATACTTTATCTAAAATACTAATATACAATTTGTATTAGTATTGTGGTTTTAGTTAATTCAATAAATTTTATGTATGATATATAGATTTATTTAGTATATAGCTTATATTTATATTTATATACATATATTTGTATATTTTCTACATTTATATTGCTTTATTGCATTATATTAAATTCAATTGTATTGCCTTTTATATTATTGTGTTATATTCATTTTATCGTCCCTATCTCTATGTATATGCCTGCACTTATTTTTGTGCACTGGACTTTCACTCCTGTCACCTGATAAATTTCCCCGTGTGTAAACATACTCGGCATTAAAGGTCATTCTGATTGTGTTTGTGATTCAGTAATATAATTTTCTGAGCACCTCTTTACAGGTTTCCTGAACTCCTGCTTGAAAACCTTTGCTCTGTGTAGGCAAGATAAGACATATTTCGCAACTGAAAGATCCGCCTGGTTTATTAATAACAGTACCACTGATGATCCCTGTTATCCAGCATACTCATCACCGTAACTGACAGGTAAAATTTGAAATGAGGAATGACCAAACCATGAGGGGAATTACTGATGGTTCTCTTACCGCCGTTGCCTTCATGTTGGACCCCCAGCAGCTCATCGAAGCAGTGTAAGATACTACTTTGTGCGGCACTGCCTCCCGAAAACTCCATTGGCTTCTCATGAACGCCTTCGTACACGAGACCGTCCGGCATTGATGGGTTATCTTTCCATCTAAAACCCACATGAAGGACGGTAAAGTTTTATAGATTCAGAGGAACTTTAAAGGGAATCCATAAATGCTGTGAAATAGTGACAGTGAAACAGTGTGGCTTACCCAGACAGATATATCCTCAGAACGCCATAGAATATGGAGGGGTCTACATATTCTGAAACAGTCCCGGTAAGTATTAAAACCACTTGAATGAACATAAAAGAGGTCATTTATCATCTAAAAAGTATTACCATGCATCAGTTTAAAAGCCTGTTTCATGCGGTCTATGGCCTGACCAACAACATCCAGAGCTTTGGTGACCATAGCAACATCATTATAATGGACACCATTGATGACATCAAGGATAGACTGTAAAAAAGAAACAGGATTACCATGGTATCAGAAGGTATTACAGTACAGAGTGCCATACTGTGGATTTTTTTTTTACTGTTTCAAAGTTCATATTCACACACCATGGTATTTGCACTCCCATGTAATTCAACTAATGCTACCATGTATGAATATGAATGATTTACTATCATGGCTTCTATAGCTCAGTGCTCTGGTATTTGTGAAGGTGTCAGACCTTCAGGCCAGGAACAGCCGCCAACTCCACCAGCAGTGTCACCAGAAAAAACCCTCGTACACTTTCTCCTCCAGGCAATGTCAGCAACAACTCCAAGTTCCTTACAGGAAGCAAGACCAGTCAGGACACTTCAGAACAGCACTAGACTTAAACTACATCAACGCACTGCAATATGCATATGGCCAGATGCTACAAAGAGGATCTGAATACATAGAGCACATTTACATATCCCACACTTTACATAATACGATGGCTCCCTCTGCTGGTTCTAAAAATCAATAACATTTAACAAACATTTCTGTTAATTCAACAAAATACTTACTCCATGGTAAAAGGTCTGGGAACAATCGGTGTCCAGTTGTGCGTGAAAAAGAAACAAACAATTTAGAATGCATGCGTCAAATCTGAAACACAACTGATTTGTCTAAATATAGGTTATATGTAAATCTTTTTTGTTTGTTTGTTTGATTTTACTACAAAAAAGAGCATTTAACAGATTTCTCACATTCACTCAGATTCAGAAGTGACCATTTCTTCAGTGAACAATTTCTGCAAACCTGAATGAAACTTCACAGTACTGATAATATCAGATTCACGAGAGAAAGTTTTAATGCGGTGAAATGGTGAAACATTAATATAATGTCTAATATAATTAAATGAAATGAAAATATAATTTTTATTCTGTCAGAAAACAATGTTACTTTTATCAGTGGAAAGGTGGGAAAAAAATAAATATTATTTTAGCCCGATTGTTGCAGTTATGACATCTACAAGCAGGGGCTTAGTTTTCATGCTTACAAACCAAACCCTGACCCCTTGGTAGTATTCCATGTTTACTGCCTTAAACGTTCGCCTTCAGAACTGCCTTAATTCTACATGGCATTGATTCAACAAGCTGCTGAAAGCATTCTTTAGAAATGTTGGCCCATATTGATAGGATAGCATCTTGCAGTTGATGGAGATTTGTGGGATGCTCATCCAGGGCACGAAGCTCCCGTTCCACCACATCCCAAAGATGCTCTATTGGGTTGAGATCTGGTGACTGTGGGGGCCATTTTAGTACAGTGAACTCATTGTAATGTTCAAGAAACCAATTTGAAATGATTTGAGCTTTGTGACATGGTGCATTATCCTGCTGGAAGCAGCCATTAGAGGATGGGTACATGGTGGTCATAAAGGGATGGACATGGTCAGAAACAATGCTCAGGTTGGCCATGGCATTTAAACAATGCCCAATTGGCACTAAGGGGCCTAAAGTGTGCCAAGAAAACATTCCCCACACCAATACACCACCACCACCAGCCTGCACAGTGGTAACAAGGCATGATGGATCCATGTTCTCATTCTGTTTACGCCAAATTCTGACTCTACCATCTGAATGTCTCAACAGAAATCGAGACTCATCAGACCAGGCAACATTTTTCCAGTCTTCAACTGTCCAGTTTTGGTGAGCTTGTGTAAATTGTAAAACTGATTGGATCGTTGGAAGTTGGGCGTTGCTAACAAAATGGAGGCAGATTTGAATGGCCTCAGCGACAGGCGTCTGATAGGCGACAGAAACGAGACAGAGCGCGATAGCTCCCCCCTGGAAGATTATTAAAAAGATAATCTTCCAAAGGCATGGACTGAAAACGCGGCAGACTGAACACGCGCTAAGAACTTCGGCCGCGAGCGTGGAAGCGTTTACCTCAGCTCTCATCAGGAGCTCGTTCAGCTCATCACGATGCGCGTAATCTGACTCCTGCTGTGTGTCCTGACACTTCCTCAGCGGCTAAATCACAATATATTGACAGACACGTTCAGTTTTTAATTGTAGTGTCTGTTCTCTAACTGAACTGATTTTATGAAGATGAACGCGGTGCTGTGAAAGTAAAAATTATCCAGTAGCAGTGGCTTTGGGAATGGCCTCACAGGGCAGCGAAGCATTCTGGGAATTGTAGTCTTTCATCCCCATGAAACAAAAATACATTTTCTGTGTTTTCTCAGTCAAGAAGGCGCCAAATTCAAAAATAATTTCACATTTCTGATTCATTAATGACCCAGTTTAAATACAGATTCATCTTCTCAGCGCTGAAGTACCCCTTTAAAGGTTTTGTTCACCCTAAAATTAAAATTCTGTCAATATTTACTCACCTTCATGTTGTTCCAAACCCGAAAGACTTTTGTTCATCTTCAGAACACAAATGAAGATATTTTTGATGAAATCTGTTCTTCCATTGACAACTACACAACTACTACTGTGTACACTTAAAAAGGTTCATAAAGTGATCAAAAAATTAATACATGATTTGAGCGGTTTAGTCCAAAATTTTCTGAATAGACTCGATCCCTTTATATGATGAACATATTGAATTAAGGCTTTTATTCACATAGAAACATTCATCAGCCCACACATCAGCTGTGGTAAACGGAAGATCAAGCATGAGAACCAGTGAGGTTCATTCTCGTTACGCAGGATGTTTGAGCTTCAGCGAGATCCAATGAGGAACAGTCTCGTGTCAAGCATGTTCGCTGATTAGAGTTTATGTGAATAAAAGACTAAATTCAATGTTCATCATATAAAGCGATCGTGTCTTCAGAAAATTTGGACTAAACTGCTCAATTCAAATGGATTTGTTTTACGATCCCTTTATGAAATTTTTGAAGCGTCAGAATGGTAGTTGCATAGCTGTCAATGGAGTTACAGATACAAAATATCTTCATTTGTGTTCTGAAGATGAATGAAAGTCTTACAGGTTTGGAACAGCATGAGAGTGAGTAAATAATTATATAATTTTCATTTTTGGGTGAACGAAACCTTTAAGTATATTCCTTTAAGAGTACGCTAAAGTGTACTTTTCACTCATGAGGGTTAGCCCCTGCTGGTAGGTTGAGTAATGGCAGCCTCAGATTGGGTCAAAACAGTTGTGTCCAGAACTGTGTGCATAATGGCAGCTTTTAAATAGTGTACTTCTGGTGGTTCTGTCAAGGCCAAACAATTGCTATCGAGATTAAAAGGAATGCTAACGGTACTGAAGACCCTAATTAAATTATAATTATTTCCATCTAAACTTAAATAAAATGAAAGTGAAAAGTGATGTGACGTGACGTGAAGGCCAAGTATGGTAAGCCATACTCAGAATTTGTCCTCTGGATTTAATCCATCCACGTTAGTGCTCACACACATTAGAAGCAGTAGTGAACACACACATTCTGCATACCAAAAATTGGTTAAAACAGGGCAGGGTAGTTACACAGTATTTTTACATGTCATATTGTACGGATCAATGAGATTACCCCTCTGGATCCGTTTTCTTCCAGTTGGCAAGGACTGAGTCTGCGTGGATGAGAATTGGGGGCAGACCAAGTCTCCGAGAAACCTCACAGAACGGCACCGACAGATTCCGCGGAAGCACCTGGGATTTCACAACATACAATAAATCGTCAGATAGGCCAGTTCAGTGGTTCAGTCCTATGAGTGTTCTGAACGGCATCTCAAATAAGTGTTGTACTTTTACTGTTTCTCTCTCTCCTTCCTGCCATACGTAACCCATAGTCATCATGCTCAAAGCCAGATGGGCCAAACGCAGCTCACGATGGCTCTGTAACAAATGAGTCTCCAACAGAGGTATCTGAAATAGGATAACGTATACTAAACAATCAGAACAATCATTATTGGATCACTGGCCCTTTCAGACCTTTCATTCATTCTCAAAATCACCATCTCACTTGGTATTTAATTCACAAAAGATTATGAGATCTGATGCAAAATACCACACTGGTGTTGTAGTTGTTTAAATGAAGCATGGTGGCATGTGTCTGTCACTGTCACTCACACCAGGCAGAATTCGAACTGTTACAGATATTTATGTACAATATAAATAATACTTTTAAATTAGGCTGAAATGTGCCATTTATAAGTCCACGTTAATATTACACAGTTTAGTTTGTTACATTTATAATTACAGAGATTAATCTGCTTCATTAATCAAATTTAAAAACATAAATTAGTTTTTACATAAAACACTATTTTTCCTGGAATTTCTTGGATGGTGCAGCTGTTACGATATTATAAGAAATAATATAAGTTAACATAACAAATACATAATTGTAACTATAAAAAGTACAATTTTAATTGTTAACAAATATTGTTTTAATTATCATTTATAATAAAAAAGTATATTATAAAAAGGCTTATTTTTGTGTATCCTAAACATATTTTGGACAATAAAATCCCCATAAAGCAATTAGTTCCTCTAAAGAAAAAAAAAGAAAGAAATGGAGAAAGAAAAATGAAAGTAAAGGAAGAAACAGTCCAATATAATATATGGGAGCTGAAGCGCAAAATGTTAAATTGATGATAATTAATATTAATATTATTTAGTTATTTTTGAAAGTAAGACAGTTTCACTATTGTGTACTTAGAATGAAAGATCATACATCATGAATTTTGATGCGCAAAGAATGAGAAGAGATGAGTTCTGGCAGATTTCTGGCAATGTCCATCCAGGGCTTGTAGTGCACCGGCAGGTCTGCCTGAAAAAACAGTGAAGATGTGTGTAGTACAGTATGTGTCCATAACACAGTATATGTTCATGATCAATTTACATTTACTGTTCTGCAAATGTGTTTTAATATGAAGAAAATATGAAGGTATATTCATGTATACATCAAACCATGCTATTATGACTTTAACATGTATCCGTTTATACATTTTCTCAGACAAAGAGTTAAATATGATTGATTTCATAGCCCAAAGGTGTACCTGAGGTGGTTTTTATGTTTTCGCGGTCATAATACCAATGACTGAAAGAGATACTAATCCTAGTGAGTCAAAGTTAACAATTCAAAGACCTTTTTTTTGGACCTTTTTAATTAATAGTTTGATACAATGCACTTATTGTGTACATACATGTTTTTACATTCTACTTAGATTTTAAAAATACCTGCATGCAATTACATCTGTAATTCATTTCTGTAGCTACATTTGTATTTACACATTTGACACTTCCCTTACACCTAACCCTACCCTTAAACTGACCTATATCACCACACCTGTCCCTAACTCTACACGTATCCCACCTCAATATCAGCAAAAGTGAATCAATACAATATGAATCAATACAATTTAAACACAGTAAATACATTGTACTTATTTTTTTTATGTAAGTGCATAGTAGTTAAGGCCACCTAATATAAAGTGGGGCCTTTTTTTAATTATCTGCACTTTTTGCTGAAGTCAGCTACTAATAGATAACTAATAACCACCTGTGCCTGTACCATTGAAGTAAATAGATAAAGGTCACTCAGAAAGCAAACAGTGTTGAAGTCTAATGCTTTTCTATGCAAACAATCAGGCTAATTGTATCGTAATATGATGCAAATTAATAGTTTGTTAAAACATTCCTAATAGCACAGTGACTTGGACTATATCAAGTAATGAAACTAACTATAGCTTTGTACCTGAGAACAATCAGTTGCTCTTTAGTCATCAATTTTAATTTTCTTAGCCATTTTCCTAAATTGTACACAGCATAAAACACACCAAAGTAGTACATTCTTACAACAATGTTACAATGCACACACACACACACAAAAAAAGGGGGGAAAAAAGGTTAGTTGCAGTTGATAAAATGCTACAAGTGTAATGACCTACCAGAGGCTCAGGAAGAATAAACCCATAATCCTCAGAGATGTGAAACTTTCTCAAAGACAGCAGTGTCTCTGTAGGTTTCACTTCAGTGGCCATAATGTTTGATACAATACCAGTGATTGACTCTCTGTTTAGCAAATGTCGGGCATATGTCACTGTCTGCACACTATAGCTGGAACTCTCTCTCTCTCTCTCTCTCTCTCTCTCTCTCTCTCTCTCTCTCTCTCTCTCTCTCTCTCTCTCTCTCTCTCTCTCTCTCTCTCTCTCTCTCTCTCTCTCTCTCTCTCTCTCTCTCTGTTTCTGTTCTACAATTAATAATGAACTTTCCTTACTTCCCTTTTCAGAAATCAGAAGTTGGCATAAAACCACTAAAGTGCTATAACACCAGTTGTCATAACCTGAATTACAAGGGTAATTCTGTAATTGCATTGTGCCATTTCAAGGTAAAATAAAATCCCTTTTAATATATGTTTGTTTATAACTACAGAAAGTTATAAGTTGAGAGTTACAGTAATCTCAAAACAAATTTTATATTTTTCTGTCATTGTCTTGTGATGAATGAAAACATGTTCCATCATAGTAGCTCAAAATTGGTCATAAATTATAGCTGCTTTGCTTTGCTTTGCAATTTTTTGTTCTTCGTCTTGCTTGTAGCCCTATTTTTACCAAGTCATTCTCATGAAATGCATATATATCACAAATTGTATTTATTGTGCAATTTATACGGCACAATTAGTTTTTATGTGCATATGATTTGCATTGTCACCCCATTGGGTAGGTTTAGTTGTTTGCAGTACGTGCAGATAACACAATATAAAGTACATATGCACACGAAAACTGCGTAACTGCGTAACATATGCACATAAAAACTCATTTTGGCATATAAATCGCACAATAAATACAATTTGTGCTATAGATATGCATTTTCATTAGATTAGGCTGATTTTTACTGTACTCTGCATCTCACAAACTTGTTCTTTGTTTCTGTGATACTGTAATACTTGTTCTTTGTTGATATGAACCTGCAACCGGTCAAAATCTATTGAGCAGTCAGCACTCTAAACAAATGGAAAGCAACATGTTCAGGGCAATATGATTTGTTCATTGTACAGTATACAGCCTACAATGCACTGTACTTATATTGGTTGTGTCTCATTATTTGAAACAGGTTAAATCACAGTTTTGACTGGTTGTGTTCATTAAATGACATTGTGTTCTCCATTTGTGTTTGATTGTTGCCACTTGTGTTAACCCGTATGGATGACATATGCATTAGAGAGCAGAATGTGTCTTGACAATGAGAACGTGTTTAGAGTTTTGCTGAAAAGTCTAAGTGGAATCTGCAAATTGTGTTTTACCATGTGAAATGGTTTAAGGTATTGAAAACAGACTGCACAATTAGCTAAAAGAGTTCAGGCAACTGAGAAATTTGTTCAGCCGATGGGTTTTAGTGTTTTAGCAATTGAGAAAAACTAATGTTATGAGAGTTAATGTTAGACGTGCATCTCGCAACAGGTGAGCAGAAATGGTTTGGTAGGTTGACTGTAAAATAACAATGTCCTTTATCTATGTGGGTGGTGATGGGAGATGTGACTGTAAAAGTCAGTTGCTGACAGTAAGGCGTGATATAGACAGGCGATGATGAGGACGGGCTCTTCAGAGGTGCACAGGAGAGGATCACGAGGAGCGATGGAGACAAAGGTGTAGGTGCAGGCAAATTTTTTGCAGGTAAAGTCTGTAGTCCCAGGGTATTCTCACAAAAATGCGTATATACGAGTGTGCAATGTCGTGGAATGTATACGCCAAAATTCATTTTGGCATGTTTATGGCACGCTGTTTTTCGCGTGCATATGACACGCATTTTATGGCGTATTATACATACGAACCCTCCACCCCACCACCCTAAACCTACCCAAGCGCGTGTCATATATACGCCCCACCACCCTAAACCTACCCAAGAGCGTATCATATATACGCCATAAAGTGCGTATCATATGCACGCGAAAAACAGCGTATCATATGCACGCCAAAATGAGTTTTGGCGTATACATTCCACGACATTGCACACTCGTACTATTTATACGCATTTATGTGTGACTGAGGTGCAGTGGTGATTGGCATACTGCTGAGTAGAAGGTGATGGTAACTATTCTGGTGACTGGGATCGTAGTGAAGGAGTGTCGGTGGAGCCGTACCCCAGGAGGGTAGTATGGTGCAGGGAGTTGCAGTTTATAAGTGATGCTGACTGATGGATTTTGAAGGTGACAATGTTTTTGGGGTCTTATGGCCGTCGAATGACATTAAGGTGAGTAATTTTTTAATGAACTAGCCCTTTAATGTGTACATATTGTCCCTTCCCCTAACTCCCATACTCATGTTCATAGGGTTTTAGACAGGATTAATCCTGACTCCGACAAGTGCACTGCCAAGGAGCAGATGATGACTGGGAGAGTGGTGTAGCGGACGACTTCACACATGAACCCCCATGTAATCTCCTACATCAGGGACTTCACAGAGTTCTATTTGCTAACTGACTAGATACAGGTGAGGTTCTGAAAATAGCTTAAATGAAAAAAATCATAATTTGATAATAATAATAGTTATTAGGTATACACAGATACCGGTATCAATATTGGGCTGATACTAAGCTCAATGTACTCATAAAAAGTTTTTTTTTTTTTACTCCGATATCAACCGATATTAGGTGTATAAAAAGTGTTTAGAAAAAGAAACACTGACAACAGAGGGTATAATTCGGATAAAAAAAGGCAGTCTATGAAATATATCTTACTTGTAGAATATTAAACTAAATAGCCTATAGTAACACAACTTTGCTTTGGTGCACAAGCTGATAAGAGAAAAACGTTCCATGGATTGAGCGTGCAGCAGGACAGACGCGTGAGCTGGTCAAGCGCATCCGTTTAACCATCCGTTCACACGTCATCGGAAAGTTTGTAGTTCAGTCAGATGCAGGGTCCCCGCGGGGTCGTAAAAAGTTTTACATTTCACAATTAAATGGAAGGCCTTAAAAAGTCTTAAACTCATGGAATCATTGAGTTCTAGTTCTTAAATAATGTTAAACTGGTCTTAATTTTCCTATGTCCATGTAATGCTACCTCTAATGCTCATTGAAATGCTTCCTCAGCGCATGTGTGTGTTTGTGTTTATTCCGAAGTGTCTAACTAGTCCAACTATGGCTCGCTGTATTAGCCTACAACTACAAATGAGACCAACATGCATCTTATATTGCAGCCAGTCAGCTTTCGTGTAACTGGCACAAGCCTCTTTCTCATTGTACCCCACAGATGCATAAAACGTTTTTTTTTTTCCTTCAGCTGACAGTTCTTCCAGTTCGCGATTGTGAAAGCGAGGGCAAATCACACTCTCACAGTCGTCAAACTGTCTTGCTCACTTTGGCTCCCTCTGGCATATTAATCGAAATCAATTGAGAATTGACACGATGGTAAAAGATCAGAAGACCAAAGTTCATGTCGACCTTTCAGAGATTTAGTTTTCCCCAAATTAATGCTTGGTGTGAATTGTGCTAAAAAAAAATACCTTATGTAGTTACTCTGAAAATTGTTCCGCATCAGCTGAAATAAAAACACTTTCAAATGATACAAATATTTTCTGTGTTGACAAAATACTTGTAAAATGTCCTAAACTCCCGGGATAATAAAATGCGTGCCATAGTCCGCTAATGACATGTCCGATTCTCGAACTACTCCTTTGAACCGATTACGAATGGTTAAAGCAACTGATCTATCCAACACTGAACAACTCACGAGTCCTCTGAATCGGTGTATAACAAATTGGTAACACTTTATAATATGGCTCTATTTATTAAACTCTAGTTTACTACATTAGTTAACAATAAACTGCAATTATACAGCATTTATTAATCTTTCTAAATGTTAATTTCACCATTTACTAGTAGCCTACATTATTTAAATAAAAAGTTGTATTGGTTAAAAGAACACTCCACTTTTTTTGGAGAGGATCATTTTACAACTCCCCCAGAATTAATTAGCTGAGTTTTACCATTTTGCTAAAATAATGTGTTCCCTTTCGAAAGGGAACTCGAGCTGCATCAGCTGACGCTATGGGGAACGCCTCCAGCGTGACCGGTGTCTGAAACGTTTATCCAATCACATCAGTCCTACTGACCGGCGACAGCCTCTGACGTCATAGACGTGCGACCAGGAAGTATAAAAGGGCGCCTTGCAAACACAACCGCATCCAATTCGTCTTCAGGGACTGTTTGTCTGATTCAAAAAAAAAAAAAAAAAAAGCATCATGTCGAAGCGCACGCACAAGTCGAAGCACGGCTTCAGAAAGTGTGCAGACCCGTGTCCCAGGTTCCTCACACCTGAGGACACACACACACTCTGCGTGTTCTGCCTGGGTGAGGAGCACGCACGGGAGGTTCTTGAGGAAAGTGCCTCCTGTGCGAACTGTGAGCGTCTGTCACTGAAGACGCTCCGCTCTCGTCTGGCCCTCTTCTCGAGGGAAGGGGGTACAGCGGCTGGGAGTGGTCCCGCTTCGGCCGAGGCCGAGCGGCGACTTATGTCTTGGGGCTCCCAGCTGGATCTGGCCCGCCGTCTAGAGACGGAGGTTGTGCTCGGCGAAGGGCCAGATCACGAGGGGCGGCCGCCGGAGGAGGAGTTGGGTGATAACTCCTCCTTATCGTCGGCCGAGGAGCTCCCACATCAGCAAGGGATGGAAGTGGAGGGTGGTGAAGCGGCCGAGGCCGAACCCTCCCAGCCATCCTGCCCCGCGTACGGGGAGCTGTTGGAGGTTATGGAGCGGGCCGCCGGGCGGCTACAGTTGCCGTGGCGGCGCGCTAGGGGAGAAGCCGCTCGTCCAAATCGCCTGGACGATCGGTTTCTCTCCGGCCATAACCCCCCGGCTCTTGGGAGCCTTCCATTCCTCCCCGATCTCCACGAGCAGATCGCGGGGGCATGGAGAACCCCGTTCTCGGCTCGCTTATTCCGCCATCAGCGGGCGAATTTCACTGATGTGGAGGGAGTGGCCGAGGCGGGGTACGTGTCGATGCCGCCGGTTGATGAGACGTTTGCGAACTATCTCGCATCCGGCCGGGCATCGACATTGAGAACTCCCACCCTGCCGTCTAAGCCGTTGAGAACGACCTCACGGTTAAACGGCAGGGCGTACACGTCAGCAGGTCAGGCGGCGGCGGCGCTGCACACCATGGCGGTGTTGCAGGCTTACCAAGCCGACCTGCTGAGGGACCTCGATCAGGGGGAACGCCAGGGTGGCCTACCCCCTGAGGCGATGGCTGAGCTCCGCCGCACCACGGATTTAGCTCTCCGGGCCACCAAGCAAACAGCAGTCGCCATCGGACGGTCGATGGCGGCTATGGTGGCCACGGAGAGACATCTGTGGCTGAACCTTGCGGACATCGGGGGGAAAGAGAGGTCCTTTCTCCTCGATGCCCCGGTTTCGCCCTCTGAGCTCTTCGGCACCTCCGTCGAGGCGGTGGTGGGAAGGTTTAGAGAGGCGAAGGCGCGCTCAGCGGCTTTTAAGACCTGCATCCCACTGAGGTCCGGGGCCGCGCCCAGGCAGGCGGGTGTCCCTGGTACGTCACGGTCTGAGGACCGGAGACAAGACCAACGAGCGAGCGTGGCCTCTCGGGCGCCCCCTCCATGGCGGAGTAGGGCGCAAAAGAGGCGGGACACCCGGAACTGGAGGAAGGGTGCCGGTGCCGAAGACCGGAACCAGCGTAGGCGGGGGGAAACTCCGCCTACGAGGGCGAAGCGGAGGTAGTAGGTGAGCCCTTCCTTCCACCCTTTTCCTTGGCGCTTGACATCAGGCCGGGCGGGGCCAATGATGAGCGGACGTGAGACTCTGACGGCCCGTCTGGTCTGGTGAGCAGGCGCCCCCGTCAGGTTTGGGTTGCTTTCGTTTATGAGCTTATAGAGAAGTTATCATAAGCACTAGAAGCGGAAAAGTGGCGTTTTCCTTGTGGGAAAGGAGTCGTCTGAGTAAACTCGACCGCTTCCCTGAGTGGGCATGAGGAGGAAGATTCAGCGTTGGACGCCTCATCGGAAAACAACCCTCGGGGTCCGCGCAATGGATGCTGTGAGTATATGCCTGTGCACGGATGTCATCACGCGCCGGTGGACAGCGGGTAAGCCCTCAGTATGAGGGACGTTTTATGTTCTTAAAATGCTGTGTGCTCCCCGCCGAGGGTGTGTTGTACGGTGTCCCCGTTTGGTGGCCGGAACGATTTATTTAAGGAAGCCGTGAGACGGCTGGTGAGAGCTAGCCTCGCTAGTGGAGAGTAGCCGTCACGTTAAGCCAGTAAAGTAAACATGTTACTTGGTGTGTTCTCTCAGTGCGTTGAGAGCGGTTACCGCTCATTTTCGCGGAAATATGTTTCAAGAGGGAAACTAAGCGAGTGTGGGTGTCCCTAGCGGTTCGGCTAAAAGCTCCGGGCCACCGGAGGGCAAGTGTTGTAGCATTAACCCCTGCGGACGTAAGTAAGCGCGAGGGTGAGTAGGCTAACACACGAACGAAGATATGTGTACCCAACCCTCGAGATATGGGCTTGGGACGTTAAGTTGCTATGGTGGCAGCCTTAGCAGAGACTGGTATACAGGCAGCTAGCTTAGGCTGTGTTTTAAAAACCCCTATTCAGCCTCCTCTCATGTGAGAGTCGCCTGGCCAGGGCCCGCCCCCGGGTCTGCGCTCGGGGGTGCGGTAATACAGATGGGAAAAGGTGAGAGCATTATAGTTTTGCAACCTAGCCTGTAAGGCGGTAAGTAAGGTTTGTGGGTCACCTGGGCCATATACTTTTACCCCATCCAAGGGATGTGGGACTGTGGTAACCATTATTCGCATATTGCAATAATTTGCCCTGTGTTTTTTTTGCTCCACCTTTCGTAGGGCTCGGGGTGAGCGACACGCACAACCTGTGTGCCTCTTGAGGGCCCAGCGTTGGATGCTCCCCTGGGAAGCCAAGCATCACCATGGCGACGCCTTGGAGGAAACTGCGGGTTGCTGGAAATAGCAGCGGTCTCCCCGGGGCTGGTGTGGTAAGGAATGAACTCCCCTTACTTAAAGGGGTTGTAAGAGCAATGTGTTGAGTACACCGCTCTGGCGATGCAATTAGAGTCTGTGTTGTAGGTTCTGCCGGAGGACTGGGCTTCGCAGGGAGGACCTCGTGAGCCTCCGAAGAAAGCCAGCTGTGAGCTGTGAGCAGCCAGCCCGGACAGTCCAGGCAGTAGTCTCTGAACAGGAGGCCTTGACGGGCCTTCTAGTTGGAGTGACGACATCGGGGCCCGTGTGCGGGATGGTAAAAAAAAAAAAAAAAATCTCCCTTTTGTTGTCACAAACAGTATTGTCTCGTCAACAGGCTTCGTCAGCCAAGCAGACAGCCATGGTTAGCCCGACATGGAGCGGCCAGCATTCATCCGACCTGCCAGCGAGTATTCATCGCTGGCATGGCTACAAGCCCAGTTAGTAGGCCTCCCTAGGCCTCCCTGAGGGCCTGCTGGGGTGCAGCAGGCCTTGCCGGGCCTCCCTTGAGAGGGTATTCCCGTGCTTCAGGTGTGAGACGGCAGGTAGTAGGCCTCACCAGGCCTCCCTGAGGGCCTGCTGTGGTAACAGTAAGCCTCGTCTGGCTTCCCCCAAGGGGTCGTTCCTGGGCTTCAGTCACTGGATGATAGGTAGTAGGCCTCGCGGGGCCTCCCTGAGGGCCTGCTGGGATGCAGCAGGCCTCATCTGGCTTCCCCTGAGGGGGTACTCCAGGGAACCAGCGCTGGAAAACAGCTCCCGGGCTCCAGTCACCAGATGGCAGGTAGCAGGCCTCACCAGGCCTCCCGGAGGGCCTGCTGGGTTGCAGCAGGCCTCATCGGGCTTCCCCTGAGGGGGTGGCCCAGGGCCTCGGCCTCTGGGTGACAGGGGTTAGGCCTCGCTAGGCCTCCCCGGAAGGTGAGCAGGGAGCATGGTTGCTAGCCGGGGCGGTTAGCATGATCTGCTATCAGGTAGCAGGCCTCACCAGGCCGCCCTGAGGTCGTTCCCCGGCCGAAGTGCCGGCTACGAGTAGCCTGGCAGGTAGTAGGCCCTGCGGGGCCTCCCTGGGGGAACGGGTTCCTTGGAAGGAGACACAGAACTGGAACTCAAGCTGACAGCTAGTGGTTCCTGCCGTCAGGCTTCGGTCCTAGCCGGCAGCACCTGATGGCAGGTGCATACTCTAGCACGACGAGTTTACACTGCTGCTATGCGGTCCTTACAGGACAGGGACCTGCATAGGTTGCCTACAGCATGGTACCTACCAGGCAGGCTTAAGAGCTCCCCTCTTAGGAGGGTTGTCTGTGAGCTTACGGCCGCCTGGGCCTGGTCAGTTGGTCGTAGGCCCCTCGGGGCCTCCCTGTGAGATCAGCCTGTAGGCCTTCTCAGGCCTCCTGAGCACCCCTGTAATGTATGTGCTCGGTAGATCCTAGGATTGAGCAGCTGACTCCCCTCGCTAGCAAGGGTGGGAAAGCATTACGCTGAGCGCTGTTCTCCAGGATAGCCCGTCTCTGAGTTCCGGCCTGAGGCGGACACTGCCAGTTCGCAGTCCCTCAGCTTGATGCCTCTCCAGAGGCGAGTTTCCAGAGGCTCTGTTGTTAACAGACTGGGCTGGCAGACGGAAGCGTCCCGCATAGTGACGCCAGGTCAAGCCTCCCTGGTGGCATTCGGTGAAGTTCTTCCCGAATAGTGACTGGCTGGGGCGCCCTCGGGTCCCCTAGCCACATTCCCTTAAAGGAACCCCTTCTGTCGAACAGGTTGGTTCCAGGCCTTTGAGCGGCCGGGGTAGGGTACATGAAGGTGCCCCAAGGCCACAGCTCGGGCTATGACCGTAGGGAATGCTGTCACTGACAGCCTAATGTGACCAGAGGGGGAGTGGTTCAGGCATTTCAGTTGAATTTGCTTGTCCTGACAGTTGTCACTGCCAGTAGGCATGCACTCCCCTCGGCATGGCGGCGTGGGTATATCGTTCCCCATAGCGTCAGCTGACGCAGCTCGAGTTCCCTTTCGAAAGGGAACGTCCCTGGTTACGACTGTAACCTTAGTTCCCTGAGAACAGGGAACGAGACGCTGCGTCACTTTTGCCATGCCTCAGGGCCTGCCTGCAAACAGTCCCTTCAGACGAATTGAATGCGGTTGTGTTTGCAAGGCGCCCTTTTATACTTCCTGGTCGCACGTCTATGACGTCAGAGGCTGTCGCCGGTCAGTAGGACTGATGTGATTGGATAAACGTTTCAGACACCGGTCACGCTGGAGGCGTTCCCCATAGCGTCAGCTGACGCAGCGTCTCGTTCCCTGTTCTCAGGGAACTAAGGTTACAGTCGTAACCAGGGACGTTTTCTTCAGGGCATGCAAGAGGCCATAGACGTTTGTCAAGTGGCAGGGGAAGTTTATTTTCCTTTCTGTTTGAAATGTTCATGCAAATGTTATTTTTTTATGCTATTTTTTAAAGTTCAATGTTTTATTTCAGCATTGCCATGGTGTTTATTTAGAATGTGGTAATAAATCAGTTATTTGCATAGCTTCAAAGTGGTTCAATTTTTTGACCGTATTGTATCAATTTGCATTATTGTTCCGTCATAGCCACCAGTCATATGAACTAGTGAATGAACTAGTAACAGTTTGCTCTGTAACTTTACAAAACTTGTAACGAAATGCCTCGTTTTGTAAGATTTTCTTCAATCATAAATTAAATTTAGCAACAGTAGAATAAGCTGATAATAGACTTCACGCCATTAGAAATTACAAACATAAAATGTGCGTTAACTTTGGATGGTATAATGGCATGTTGTCCAATGTCCATTATCCCTTTATGTTGTACCTGTTTTGTCATTCCTGTTCACCAATTTTTTTTAAATAAATAACTGTTAACAATTTTCTTATTGTCTCCAGTTGATTGCAATGTTTTAGAATATGGGTGATTCTTTTAATGATGGCTTTAATGATTAAATTGTACAGTGGGAAATTGAATTTACAGTGATTAACTCTTGTCATCTGTTTATAGTACTGTATTGCATACAATACATAAAGTGTTTAACTTTTTTATGTAAATGCAATTGAAATCACAGTATTTATTTTTTTCTTCTACAGTAAAACAATCAATACTGTAAATACAACTAAAATCACAGTTGTGTTTAATTGTTTTATATTTTTCAGTGATACACAAAATACTGTAAATGGAAGTACAGTACCCTTACTGTAAAATTTATTCACGATTAGCCAGTAAGTTACTATAAATACAACTAAAATAACAGTTGTATTCACAGTAACTTACTGGCTAATCTTTTGCAAGTAAGTTACTATAAATTTAACGGTAATTTTTTTACAGTGTACTCACTACTCACTACTCTTGAGTACTTTTAAAAGGGCTACTTTTAACTTCTACTTTAAGTAGTATTTAGGACAGGTACTTTTACTCTAATTGAACTACATTTTTTGACAAGTAACACTACTTCTACTTGAGTATGCTTTTGCAGTACTCTTTCCACCACTGATCACACTCCCCATATTCCTCATCACAGTTGCCGGTGTAATCCACATCTGGTAGCCGAGTGTTGTTCTTTGCTCGGTGTTTAACGAAAAAGAAAAGTTTAAATTGCTTAAAACAGACGCGATAGCTGATTCGAACGAATGAGGTTCCACGGCAGCATCCATCTTAGTAAAGTACATCGGATGTAATCTGCTTCACTGTCACTGCGCTGTCGTCATCGTGTAAAGCCCCAACGTTTCTGATTGGTGCCGCGATTTCAACGGATCGGAAATGGGCTTGAATGGGCTCTTTGCCAGACTACTTGCAGAGCAAATCTAAAAAATTTCTCTGCAGCAGAAATTTTAAAGCCATTGCAAATAACTGTGTGGAAAATGTTCTCACCCTCACATCATCTGTCTCCATCTAATCTGCTCTTTTTGTTTTCAGTTTTGTGATGGTTTTCAGCTTTATCTTTCTGCAAATTCTATAGTTGTATGGTGTATAGCGATATGACCCAGCATCCAAAATACTGAAATTTAAAAAGTATTCAAATTATATTCAAAGAATAGAACTATTCTACTCTCACAAAAGATGGATAAAAAGGTGCACAGGAAAGACAAATTATCAAGGCCAAATCCTGGGCGACAGCACAGAGATGCCGATTCGCACAAGACTAATATTATCATAGTACCTCAGTGTTCAGCGAAAAATAGGCCATTTGTGGGGGAATTATTACTTTACAAATTACAGACATGGCCAATTCACACAGGATGAAGATCACAGACAACCACAATTATTACACATCACTACACTGTTAAAAATATTTTAAAAGTAACCTTGTTGCCTTAAATTTTTTAGTTCATCTGAATTTTGTTTTTTGTTAATTCAATTAACTTTTTTGAAAATCTACAACCTTTATTCAAATATTATTAAAAGATTTTGTCAGCATATTGTGTAATTGTGCACTGTAAAAAAAGATACCTGGTTGCCTTAAAATTTTGAGTTCATTGAAATTAAAATTTTGAGTTAATACAATAAATATTTTTTGAGATTCAACAACCTTCATTAAAATATTATTCAAAGATTTTGTAAGCATATTGGGTAATTGTGTGTTTTATTTCTGATGACGCAGTGAAACATGCCAAATAGTGCTATTTTCATGATTTATCAAATGTTTTATGTTGTTCAGATACAATAATATTTTGAGTTTCTATTTATTAAACAAATTTCCTTCATTGTATCAACTCAAATTTTTAATTTAAATAAACTCAAAATGTTAAGGCAACCAGGTTACTTACTTTTTTAAGTTAAACCAACAATATTGTTTTTTACAGTGTAGAGGTCACCAGGTAATACTGATCCTGTGCGAATAGGTCTTAAGATTATATACGATTATCAGGAAGTCTAAAAAAAAAACTACCTCTCCCATGAGATTACAGTCCAAAAGACAGAACAGGAAGTTATATTGATTGATTCATGACATAACATCTAAAGGGAAAGCACTCATTTCCATCAGCCATATCAGGTATATGAATGAACAACTTAGTGTGAATTCTACTAAACAAGTATAATTTCTATACCTGTTAGGCTACATAAATCAGTAATGTAGGCCTAAGTAAAAAAAAAAAAAATCAATATCATTGTGAAGTAAAAAGTTACAAACAAGTCACGCTGCACTACATTTAGATTTAACCTTGAATAACCCTTTAAATCAGGACTGTTTGTCATGCTATAAATGTGCATTGACAGACAGCCTCTAATCTCAGAGATGATCAGGAGTTCATGTTTTAGCATGTTGTCATAAGCTTTTGGTTGAGTTATTGTTTATCAATGAAACAGCCAACGTGGTATTATTTTCTGTTAATAATTTTTCTGATATCTCAACACATCAAATCTGGATTGTTTAACCAGGTAGTGTTTAGCCTACTCTTAAACTCAGATTAGGCCCTTGGACTCTGATCTTTAAAAAAAAAAAATTCTGAGGAAATGTAAACATTACCTCTTTATCCAGGGGTCACATTGCTAAAGATATAGAGATTGAATTTATCCCTTGCTAAAGCAAGTGAACTGGGAGTCACAGTCACTGTTTGTGTTACAGTGAATGGGCAGCACTGCTGTGTGTGTGTGAGTGCAGTGAATGAGCAGTGCTATGTTGCTGCCTGTGTTGTACAGTTCGTACGGTAACTGAGGAAACATCAAGAGTCTGTCCAGCCCCGCTGCCTGCACCGAGCCTAGGCTGAAAGTCAACGATTCATCCGATGGCGTTTGAGAAGGAGAAGCGTAGAACAATTTCTCGCGTAAGCGGCAGCGATTCTACGCTGATTCTTGATCCGACAATGAAGTTTTGTTCCAGCTTTCCACCCTCATCCGATGCATTTGATCTTCTGTCGCTTCCCCATATCGGCCGAGCCGATGCAGCACTTCCCTGTGATGCGGTAAGACCAACCGCAGCCTGGACGTGCATGTGTCTCTGTTTAGCCTACTTACAGCTTCATGAAGATATTGAGTCTCTGTTAATTATTAAAACGAAAGTGTCATTTCTCATGAAGACATCTGCAGTAGGCTATGCATAATAACAGCCTCTAGTAACACAGAGGCGGTGAATGAACAGACGGTTTCATTCAGAAAATGCAAGTTAATATCCAATCGGTGCTTCATGTCTTGTTTTAGAAATAAGGCAATAATGCAACGGGGTAGACAATATCATCCTTCAGTATAGCCTATTCGAGTCCATTCCATTTTTCAGTCCATTTGGTAGTAGGCTATTTGTCATTTTCACTTACTAAGTGAAATTAAATCGGTAAAAATATACTAGTTTGTAAAAATAAATGTTATGAATTTATTTATATGCATAGATATTTTATTTAATAGGCCTAGTTGTTTTAAAAAGATTCCACATGTAGGCTATTGCCTAAATAACAGGCTAATACTGATAAAAATCGTTAATGCATGAGGGAGTTATTTGCTAACTATATCTTAAACCATTACAATGTTACTGTGGTAACGTCGCTACAAATGTCTCGAAAGGCATAGCGCAGATGTAGGCTATAGCCTATGGTCAAGTTCTGAATGAGATGGATAGTTTTGATCGGGCTATTGGACGGCGTTGAGGCTCTTTCATTGGTTTAGACTGTGTTTATAGCAGATGTCTATATCAGGAGTCACGTTACTCGGTATTGCGTTTGGCACTTTATATTTGTATTCAATATTATTGATCTGCTCTCGATGATGCATAGTTTTGAGATAGCCGTTAGCTGCTCATTTTATTAAAATATAACATTGCATTAAGTTAATTAAGGGCTCGTTCACAGTAGTAGAGGATTAGACTAAATTCCGTTTCCTTGGAAACCAAAGACTGCTGCTACCTCCATTTTCACGACACGAGGTAATGTGTTTCTTATATAACTTATTATTCGTATTCAGCTGAATACTTCTACATAAATGTAGGCTACATACGCTTCCGAGCGACACGATTTAGAGCTGAGAATGTACATTATAGCCTACGGTTATTGCAGATGCAATGGTGTATGATTTATTCTCATACAGTATGAAGATGAACTCTATTTTTGATGCGCTTGTGATCTAATCAATATTTCAGCCACGTGATTATGTAGCCTAGCTATATCATTGAATCTTGATAACTTCATCAGATAACACTGAGTTATGGAATGATTATCTGTAATGTCATGATATACAGTACACAAATAGATATATATTGCTTATATGCCATAGCTTGGCCATGATGATCATTAACAGATTATGGGTAGGCCTATTATTGGATCTGATTATAGATTACTGGAGTACTTTCATGTTTTAATCATTGGCTTGCTTGCCATTTTATTAAAAAAAATGTCCCTGTGCACTGAAATATATACTGACTGACCATACTGATTATATAATATAATAATATAATATAATATACTATACATTTCTTTTCTATCTTTGATTTTAATCAAAATATTTTTATACAAAAAATCCCCCAGCACTGCACATTTTGATAACCAAAGAATTGTAGAGTTTTGGTTACCATTGACTTCCATTTTATGGACAAAAACACATCAGGTTTGACAGAAGAAAAGTCAACATCTCACTCCAGCTGCACTTTCATCATTGGCATCTGTTCCTCTGTTGTCATGATTACCCAGCTGGTAACCCCATACACTTCTTCTTTTTTATATACCTCTAGTGACATTATCTAGCCTTTTTGATGGTGATGTTGGTAACAGCTTTGATCCCATCACTCACTGCCACTTAATAATGACTTCTTTCATTATTTACTCCCCTTGTCGTTCCAAACATGCATGACTTTCTTTATTCTGTGGAAAACAAAAGCTAAAATTGAATGTGGTCTGGTGCTTTTAAAATTACAATTTCTTTTGATGTTACACAACCATTGTCTGGCTAGTGGCTACAACCAGACCGAACAAATTTAAGATTGAATATTGGTCTTGGGAGTCTGCTCGGTGTTTTCTACGGCACCGATTGCGAGTTTACATCAGAATTGTGAGATATGAACGTGCAATTGCAAGTAGTAGTCAAAATCACGAGAGAACTTTCAATTCTGACTTTTTTTCTTCTTGAAATTGCTACTTTATATCATGCAAATCTGACTTCTTTTCTCAGAATTGTGAGATATAAACTCGCAGTTGTAAATCCGATATAATATGTCTAAATAATTCTGAGGGGAAAAAGATTTCCCGCAAGTTTTTAAAATGTTTTATTCTGTGGCGGAAACAAGATTTCATATTTGTGTTGCTGCTAGTGTTTAATGCATTAAATTGCATGGCAGTTTACCTCTACCAGGAGCTAACAAACAAACAGGTAGCTCACTTTAAAGCAGGGGAGTCAACCTCAGCTCCTGGAGGGCCTTTATTCCCAACTCTGCTTCAACACACATAACTGCAGTTTTCAAATAAGCCTGAAGGACTTGATTAGCTGGATAGGTGAGGTGTGTTCAATAATGTTGAAGCTAAACTCTGCAGAGCTGAGGTCCTTTGACAGCTCTGCTTTAAAGGACTCTGGAGCCACATTAGAGGACATTGGCGTCAGTACAGAAGAGAATTATGAAGACGGTATAGGGCAGGGGTTCTCAACTCAGGCCCTTAAGATCCACTTTGCTGCAGAGTTTAGCTCAAACCCTAATCAAACTCAACTGTCTGTAGCTTTCTATTAATCCCGAAGACCTTGGCTGTATCCCAAAGTGTAAAATTGCTGTCTTCGGAGGGTGCATTCCAAGGTAGAAAGACCTCAAGGTATGTCCGTATTCAGCATTAACTTCACTTCCTGTCTACTAAGATACCTTTATCTGATCTATTTTTGAAGAGAGCATGAATTTGATATCCAACAACCCTGTGTGTTTTGTGACAGTGAATGTAAAATATAAAGATGACACAATCATGATGCCATTTCATTACTAGATATTCACTTCCAAAGTTCACATAAAATCATTATGCCATCTTAGAAGTTTGTCCAAAATCTATTTCGTGCACAAACACTGCCTGAAAAATCATTGCTATTGATAAGTGAGGCAAGATTAGCGAGATCGTGTGTGTATTTATGCTGCCTTCACGTGCTATCGGAAATGTCCTGCTTCCCACTTCAGAAGTCGTGATTATGAGCTTGTATTCAAGTGCTTTGTTGTTGGAATTAGTGATGCAAAGTCCGATTTATTTCCCCAAACCGGTTCTTATCGAACAGTTCGGCTCAATGACCCGGTTCAAAAAGCCGATTCATAGGTTCCTGACCTCATCATGCAATGATGTCACTATGCATTTCTTTTATGCTTTTTAATACATTTCTCTGTGTCATGTTATATCAAGGGAACATTCAAATAAAGCAATAATCTGTATAAATGCATATTGAAACAATCAAGTAGTTAGCGGCTTGTGAGTTCATCAGATCTCTCAGCAAATAATGTAGTGCATATTTTCATATACGAGTAATCATTTGAATTAATTAATATTTAATTAATACAGTATCATATCAGTATTTTGTGCAATCTAAGTAAAGGCAAATAGTAAAGTGACTGCAGGATTCTTTATGTGTACGTTTTAAAGGTTCACAGTATAGCATTTTTTTTTATTTCTAAACTAGAACTATTTATTTAGCAACAGAAAGTGCATAGTTCATCCATGACTGAATGACTGTTTGTTTTATATTTAATACTGTAAAGCTGTTTTCTTTAACGCAGTCTATTGTATAACGTGCCATCTCAAGTAGGCTACTGAACTGCAGAGCTGGTGCATAATATCCACATCGCTATGATCAGATGCTTTCATTCTGCTGCCACACTGCTGTCGGTTTTGGAGTGTGTTTATTTTGTTACTGAGAGGAAAATGTGCAATATTCTATCGAAACGCTTCTCAGCAGCGCGAGAACGTCAGGATGTTAAGCGAGCTCTCTGATTCAATGTTTCCCGAGTACTGGATTTTAACGTGGCCTATTTTGCAAACAAAATGACTTGTCGATTTCCTTAGTGGCTTCTTTGTAGCTGAAGCCAAAATGAGTCCACACTTCAGCTCTGTTGCTAATGCTAATGCACACACACACATTCACCTTGCGCTTCTCTGGTTCTGCACGTCAGTTAAGTTCTGAGATAATACTGCCATCTGGCCATCTCTGGTTTAATTCGAACACAAAGCCAGGAATCTTGGATGTAAATAAATAAATAAATAAATATCGATACAGTGTTTTTGAGAATCGATACAGTATCGCCAAACAAAATATTGCAATACTCGCGTGTATCAACATTTTCTTACACCCCTACCTGTCACAGCAGTAATTCTCCCCTCCACCATGTTTAAAGTTTATGGCATGCCCATCTCTGAATTTCCCAGTGGTAAACACAACATCAGAGGGCGTTCATGTGCAATCTTTTACGTAGGAAACTTGTATTTACGATAATTTGATAGCACATGAAGGCAGCATTAGATATGGGAAGGGGGCGGATCTACCGGTTGGGTGGGGTTCAACTGCCATCCTAAGAAAAAGCATTTCCACCCCAGATTCTAAAATATAATGTGTTTTCTGTACCTAATTTTAGTAGCTCTGCTTTAATGCATTGACAAAGAAGTTGTACCTAGAAAACGTCTGCTTCACTACTCGCACTATGTTGCCAACTTCAATAAAAGATATGATTCTTATGAAGCAGTTTATTTTTGGTGAGTCAAAAACACACAGCAAAACCAGTGTAACCCAATTCACCAACAAATGGACTGTTTTTCCATAGTATTATTTTCCACAACACTTCTCATTGTTTAATTTAACCTGCATTTTGTAACATTTGTATGCTATTTTCATGATTTTCATATACACTGCCTGGCAACCCCCCCCCCCCCCCCCCCCCCCAAAAAAAAAAAAAAAAAAACAGAGTCCAGAGTCCAGTGTGCAGAGTCCAGCACTCTGTAAAGTCCCCTCCAGCACATCCCAAAGACTTTCAATGATTTTAAGGTCTGGACTCATGCGTCTTCCAACATGGTTGTTTAAGAATTGAAAAGCTACACACTCAATCAATTAGAGCTAGAAGAACTGCTGCCAAAAATATAATATGCTCAAAACATAACCATAACTTTACAACTTTGTTTTTGGCCGGGCGGTGTATTTGGCATCCGACAAAATAAAATTAAACAACAAGATCCGATTGACATTAGATTTGCATTTTTCCAAAAACAAAACTTTGTTGGCTTGACAAAGTCATTTTTTCAAGTAGTTTGAAGGCCTTTTAAACCTATTTTCTTTCTATCAGTTTCCATCCCGTTGAATGGAAATAAAAGTATTTATTTAGATAATTTGTTTAACTATGGTGTACTGACAGTATCTTTTTTATTAAATTAGAATACATAGAAATCTGTAAAATAATTATAGATCATTAAATGTTTAACTTTTATAGACCTCAATAAAAAATATTTTCTAGTTGCCAGACAAGATGAAATATATTGCTGTCCATTTAAATGAATGAAGATAAAATTGTATTTGTGTTTTTCAAGATATCAATTGTATATTTTCAAGATTATATAATTTCTATAAACATATTTATATACTATTGTGGTAGCATTAGGTATTTTTCTTGTTTTTAGTTTTTTTAAATGTGTGTGTTTTCATTTCAAATAAAATTAAACTTATATTGACCTCACACTGGCTATTCTACTTGTTGCTCTTTACATATAGTTCTACTTTGTGATTTCCTATCATGTTTGAGCACTGGTTATCCAGATTTGGTGATCCTGAAAAGTTCCTATCCAGATCAGATTGATCCAATCCGATGTTGCTTTAAAAAACTGGCTCCAAAAGTAAACTGGATTATGTGATCACGGATCGCACAAAAAGGATGACTAAATCTGGATCAATTTTATCCGGATTAAACCTTTTGAAAAACTGGGCCCTGGTGCCATGTGTTCCCCAGGTAAGTAACACATACACCCGGCCATCCATGTGATGTAAAAGAAAATGTAATTCATCAGACCAGGCCACCTTTTCATTGCTCCGTGGTCCAGTTCTGATGCTCACATGCCCACTATTGGCTCCTTTGGGCAGTGGACAGGGGTCAGCATGGGCACCCTGACTGGTCTGCAGCTATGCAGCCCCATACGCAACAAACTGCGATGCACTGTGTATTCTGACACCTTTCTATCATAACCAGCATTAACTTCTTGAGCAATTTGAGCTACAGCAGCTCGTCCGATCGAACAGGCCCACCTTCGCTCTCCACGCGCATCAATGAGCCTTGGCTGCCCATTACCCTGTGGCTGGTTCACCACTGTTCCATGGAGCACTTTTGATAGATACTGACCGCGGGAGATGGGGAACACCCCTCAAAGAGCTATAGCTTTGGAGATGATCTGATCCAGTCGTCATAATTTGGCGCTTGTCAAACTCGCTCAAATCCTTACACTTGCCCATTTTTCCTGCTTCTAGTACATCAGCTTTGAGGACAAAATGTTCACTTGCTGCCAAATATATCCCACCCACTAACACCATTCCTGACAGATCCTATATAGAAGGCACAACATTGTGTCTGCAAGTCCAGCATTTGAGACTTGTTTACAAACGATTGAGCGGTAAAATGAAGCAAACAAACACAAACGTTCTTCCCCACGTGAGCTGGAACTTCATTAAAATAAATGAAGCATCACACATTCCTATTATTAGCTTATGCAGCGACTGTGTTCTTCCACAATATATTGCTATCTTCTTCGATGTGTTTATTGCTACTGGGTAGTGATCCGACCAGCTCCATGAGTCGGTGGGCGGGCTACTGAATTAGACGTGCTGTAGAGGAGGTGTTTTGTCGCATGATGACGTAAGGATAAAGCACACAATCGTTTTCTGGGCCTGGTGTCTATAAAAGCTTTTCTTTGACTAAAAAGGAAGTTTTCAGCTCTGAAATTTACAGGATATGCTTATATTACCATTACCTTTTATATATCAAAAGGGAAAGTTGATTTCTCAATTCATCCTCCCTTTAAACTTACCCATACCAGCACACCTGTCCATAACTTTACCCTTAAACTGACCCACACCACCACACCTGTCCCTAACTTTACCCTTAAACTGACCCACACCTCCACACCTGTCCCTAACTTTACCCTTAAACTGACCCACACCACCACACCTGTCCCTAACTTTACCCTTAAACTGACCCACACCACCACACCTGTCCCTAACTTTACCCTTAAACTGACCCACACCACCACATCTGTCCCTAACTTTACCCTTAAACTGACCCACACCACCACACCTGTCCCTAACTTTACCCTTAAACTGACCCACACCACCACACCTGTCCCTAACTTTACCCTTAAACTGACCCACACCACCTTACCTGTCCCTTAACCTTAAACTTACCCACACCACAACACCTGTCCCTAACTTTACCCTTAAACTGACCCACACCACCACACCTGTCCCTAACTTTACCCTTAAACTGACCCATACCACCACACCTGTCCCTAACTTTGACCTTAAACTTACCCATACCACCTTACCTGTCCCTAACTTTGACCTTAAACTTACCCATACCACCACACCTGTCCCTAACCTTAACCTTAAACTTACCCATACAAACACACCTGTCCCTAACTTTAACCTTAAACTTACCCATACCACCACACCTGTCCCTAACTTTGACCTTAAACTTACCCATACCACCACACCTGTCCCTATAACTTTACTCTTAAACTTACCCATAGACTGTAAAAAATATGGACATAATGTCTGTGATGTCACCCATAGGATTCCAAAGAGAAGTTTTGAAGCGTAGAGTAGAGACAAGATGGCCGTTGCCATCTTAGCATCGTGTCATCCCACGTCACACCCGGGTAACAGGCTAAGTGGCTAAACACATCTTGTTGTCATGTAAGGGACCTGTTCATGTTGGACAGACATTTTAATTGCATTTTGTGTCTTTTAAGAGGCACAAAGACACCCTTTACGTAATTCCCGTTTTAGCTGAGTGGGGGCTCTGGGCATTAACTGTAATACCTCCGTGTTGCAAGGACCAATCCGGTTCATTTATTTTTCTATAGACTGTACTCACAAAGATATAATGATCAAGATAAACTTAAAAATTTGCCAGGGTTGTCCTTTAAGAAATGTAATTTCGCCAATAAGTTTTTTAAAGCAACCTACTTCAGTGTAGCTAATATGTGACGATAACATTGAGCTTAACACAGAGGATTTGAAGTGACGATCGGGTACTGGTGGATGGTTTGTTTTTAACAGCAGATTCGGTGAAGTTGGAGCTGATCCGCACATCTCTTGTTCTTACCCTGTCCAGTATTTAAGCCACAAAGCCTTCAGAAGACAGTAAAGGCTTATGTCATGCCTGAGCTGAAGTAAGAAAGTTAAGTTGCACAACATAAATACAATGTTTAGGCATTATTGTTATTTATATTACTATTATTTTGGTTTATTGGTTGTAGGTTTAGTAAAACTATGTTTACCTTTTTAAAGTAATTTGAAGACGAGACTGGATGCCCGCCTGTGGCATGACACTAAAAGGTCGAGCACCCGAGACCCCGGAGTAGCGTTTATTCACAACATCACAACAAAGCATCACAAACGTCTTGCAGGGAAGCCCCTGCTAAAAGTGCCTGAGAGGCGGCCATACTCCTAGTGGAGTGGGAAAGAACAGCCAAGGGGGGAGGTTGTCCGGCAACCACATAAGCAAGTTAGATAGCCTCGACCACCCACTTGCTCATTCTCTGTTTCAAGACTGGACCCCCTCTCGAGGGTGGTCCATAGCACACAAACAATTGTTCAGTTTTCCTTCACAGGGAAGCTCTGTGGACATAAGAGTCTAGTGTGTGAACAGGACAAAGCAGCTTTAGTTTTTTCTGGTCTGACGACATTTAATGGAGGTGGACAGAAGGCCTGGAGTACAATAGGTCTCACAGGTTTAGTGAGGACCTAGGGAATATACCTGGGTCTCAGAGAGAGAAATGCCTTAGCCATGCCTGGGGCAAATTCTAAGCATGAGGGTGCAACGGAGAGAGCTTGTAAAGCTCCGATTCTTTTTAGAGAAGATATGGCATAAAGAAATATCGTCTTTAGAGTGAGAAATTTCGAAGAAACTTCCTTGAGCGGCTCGAAGGGAAAGGCCCCGAAGGAAACAGGTTACTAGTAGGTGTCACCTTAGAGTAACCCCACTCAAAGCATGGTAAGCTGCTATGGCACACCTTTAGTGAGGAGGGGTTAACCCAGCAGAGAATCTGTCCTGCATGAACTCCAGCACCGCGCTCACAGGGCAGTTAATTGGATCCCACAGGCGATCCCTACACCATAAGGTAAAGAGTCTCCACTTTAGAGAGTAAAGTTTCCTCGTGGAGGGAGCTCTAGAGTGTAGAATGGTTTCATCAACCTCAGTTGAGAGACCAGAACTCATGAGCTGGGCCCCCTCAGAGGTCAAGCCTACAGTTTCCACAACTCCGGGCGAGGGTGTACGAAGACACCGCCCGCATGAGAGAGAAGGTCCTTCCTGATCGGAATCTCCAGTGGAGAGCCATCGAGGAGAGACACAAGATCTGAGAACCATACGCGGCCCAGCCAGAATGGGGCTACTAACAGAAGACAGGCCCCGTCCCTGTATACTCTCTAGAACTCCCGGAAGCAGAGCAATTGGGGGGAAGGTGTACAGAGGCAGCCTCGGTCACTCCTATACCATAGCGTTCAGTCCAAGAGGAGCTGGATTCACTAGGGAGAACCACAGACGACAATGTGTGTTTTCTTGAGTAGCAAACAGGTCCACTTGCGCCCCACCAATCTTCTCCCGGAGGAGCTCCACCACCTTGGTGTGGAGTCTCGATTCCCCGGGTCTCTGCCCCTGCCTCGGCAGAATGTCTGCTTCCACATTCTGGCTCCCTGGGATGTACATTGCCCTTACTGACAGCAATTTATCTTGAGCCCAGAGGAGGATAAGACGCGCCAACTTGTATAAGTGACGGGACCTTAAACCCCCTGATGGTTTATGTTGGAGAACACCCATGTGCTGTCTGTGCGTACCAGCACATGATGGCCCCTGAGATGTGGCAGGAAGTGCTTCAGAGCCTAAAAAACTGCCAACATTTCCAGGCAATTTATGTGCCACTGGAATGCTGGTGTTCCTGCCACAGACCCTGGGCTGAGTGACCATTCACAAACACAAACACAGAATGACAGGCGAATGACACAGAGCGCTTGTTGATGGCAACAGAAGGAAACAGCGTTTGTTTGCCGGCTTGCTTTATAGTTTCCGGGTCTATGACGTCACCAGCCTATGACGTTCCGTCTCTTTTTTAGACCACTTCTATTATTGATTGCTATCAGGATGTTAAGATTTTCAACCAGTGTAACAAATAATTGTATTAAACAAATTGCACACCCTACCTTTAAATGGAGAGAAGGAGAAATCAAAGTGAATATGAACAGCTGCGTAGAACTAATTAATGACCAATGAAACTAATTAGAGAACACAGGAAAACAACAGGGAAATAAAATAAAAAGAGAACATACATGCTACATTTAGCAACCTTTGAAATAAATATTTTAAAAGTTTGTATTTTTTAATTAATATATATATATATATATATTTTTTTTGTATGTGGAAGGCACCATTTTATGGATTCTGACATGGACTATGAGAGACCAAATGTCGAGACTATCAAGTGTGTGGTGGTTGGGGACAACGCAGTTGGAAAGACCCGGCTCATCTGTGCCCGGGCCTGCAATGCGACGCTTACACAGTACCAGCTACTTGCTACACATGTGCCCACCGTCTGGGCAATAGATCAGTACAGAGTCTGCCAGGAGGTGAGGAATGCCTAATGCCATATTCTTATTAATTCAAAGAATGGGATGTTGATGAAAAACATGTGATGGATGCTACTATAATCTATCGTATACCTTATCAATTATCTGATAAAATATAAAAAAATGCGTTGTATGCCGTTTCTCAGGTGAATCTCCATGCATGTGATGATAGGTGTGTCTTTCTAACCAGGTTCTAGAAAGGTCCAGGGATGTGGTGGATGATGTCAGTGTGTCCTTGCGTCTCTGGGACACTTTTGGTGACCATCACAAAGACCGCAGATTTGCGTATGGCAGGTGAACTTGGATCATTATCTCTCTCTTTCATGCTAAACGAAGTATACTAATTTATAAATTATTAGGGATATTAATTGTTGTTAGTTTTATTTGCATGTTATACATATTTTGTGAGAATTCTAGACAAACGGACTATGTGGAATATAAAAAATAACGCTTTTACAACAGAACCTCTGTTAAAACATTCATTTTTTTACCACAAATGTGTGAAATTGTCACATTCTACAGAACTGTATCATATTCAACTTTGCTCTCACTAAGAAGTCAAAGGTGACCCGAATAAAAGGTGATCCAGCTACCTAAAAAATGTTAAGCTGTATAAGTTAATGAGTTGTCTCTGGTTTGCAAACAGGTCTGATGTAGTGGTGTTGTGTTTCTCCATTGCAAATCCAAACTCACTCCACCATGTGAGGACGATGTGGTACCCTGAGATCAAGCATTTCTGTCCCAGAGCTCCTGTAATCCTAGTGGGCTGCCAGCTAGACCTGCGGTACGCTGACTTGGAGGCAGTGAACAGAGCTCGCCGCCCACTGGCCAGGTAAATTACCATGGCAATTGCAACTGTTGGTAGCAATCAATGCTAGAAATGTTATGTTGTATGTTGTAAACCAACCCTGCGTCCCAATTCGCATACTATCCATACTAAATAGTAGGGCTGTCCTCGACTAAGGATTTAGACATTCGAATCAGAATTGTCGAATCTCTCTATGGTCGACCGATAGTTGAATCATCTATGTGTGTGTGAATGGGTTAGGAGGTGCACGACACTAGTCAGCAGAAGGGTAAAACTATTTTTTATTTTTTATTTTTTTATTAGTAGTATGTCCTGAAGCTTGCATAATTTTCTGCTACACACTCAAAAGTATATACTTTTTCTTTACAAAAAGAGTACATACTTTTAGGACGTAGTATAAGCAGGCGAATTGGGATGCAGCACAGGGGTGTCCAATCAGGCACACCTGCCTGAAAAACCTTGATAAGCTGGCTCAGGTGTGTCAAAGACTATAGATATACAAAGACTCACTCCTATTACCAATGAATGGGAGAAACCGCAGTTTGCAATATTGTGGAATATTTTCCACCTTTTAAATAAAAGAGCCAATTACTGATTGATAAAGTCATTGTGTCACTGCAGCTGCCATTAGAAGCTCCGGTTCCCATATAATCCTGAGACTCGCACTTAGGACTGCACATTAGCTGTGCCTGGAAAATATCCTTTTTAGTGCATATGAGCATAAGAAACAACATTTATGGGACAATTCATTTTTCCAATTAATTTATGGGACAATTCATGATTTTGAAATATGTTATTTCATTATGAGTTCTGCAAGCAGTTTTTGAGATTTCAGGATTCCCCTATTCAAACAGATAGGCTTTACAAATATGTCTGCTGAGTGAACAGACTTTCCTTGAAAATGACTTTGGGTGTGTTTAATTAGGGCTGGAGCAAACTCTGTAGGACAGTGGCCTTCCAGGAGCAGGACCGGACACCTCAGTTTCAAATATATGTTCCTATCAGTTCTACAGACTACCATTTCTGTAACAATATTTTGTAGTTGCTCACTAAAAAAAACACCATATACTCACCCTTATGTTGTTCTGAACTTGTGCGATGCATCTTGACTCATTGTGTATTCAAGTGAACGTGAAAGTTTGAGAGCATGCGCTGGAGGGGAAGAATTTCATTGAATAATGACTTAAATTGCAATCTTTTCCTCATGCAACACTATTAGATTACTTCAAAATACTGTCCATGAGCTGTATGGAATAATGCTAGGGTGCTACCTTGTAATATTTGACTGCAAGGGATGTCTATTATTGCTCCTGGAGGGGAAACTTTCCTGCAGAGTTCACACCTGAACCAGCAAATCAAAACCTTAAGACTCACTGGCTGGGTCCAAAAGATGACAAAAGCTGCCTATGTGGGTAGGATACAGAGGTAGGGAGGTGACAAGGCACGTCAAAAACCAGTAATCGTGTCACATCCTGTCCACTAAGATACATTCATCTGATTGATTGTTGAAGGCAGCATAGATATATCTTTTGTGTAAGTTGCAATTGGTTTGTGTGTAAATGTACTTTTTTCACCAACTTTGATCACATTTGATGTAATTTCTAGCGAGATATTTGTAGTTGTTGATTGCTTGGCTATCACTAAAGCTTCTATATTTTGCTATAAATCATTAAACCGTTATGCTGCCTCAGATGCCTGTCTGAAATCAGTTTTGTGAAGTACCTTCATGCACCAATGCTGCCTGCTGTGTCATTGCCTGATAGGGCAGCGAGACTATACGTCATCTGCCTAAGCTGGCTATGTCTTAAAGCTAAGACAGATGACGTATAGCCTCTCTGCCCTATCAGACAATGAATTTGCAGGCAGCATTGACACATGAATGTAGGCTACCTCAAAAGCCTGATTTCGGACAGGCTTCTAAAGGCTGCATAATGATCTAATGATCTACAACAAAATAGAAAGTGCTTTGATGATAACTGAGTGAATATTTAATTACAACAATATTAATTTCTTGCTAGAAATGAAGTCAAAAGTTTAAAAAACTATCCAAAAGCATACATTAACACAAACTGACTACCAACTGCAACTATATTGAGATTTCAGATGCAAAGAAGGATGCATCTGTGCTGCTTTCAAAAATCAATTAGATTAAGGTATTTCAGCAGACAGGATGTGACACAAAATTGCATTCGGATGTGCCTAGTTGTCTTCGTGTCTATGCTTTCGGATAGCCACTAGTAACATTCATGCAGCTGTTTTGGAGCAGGAGCAGTTTTGATCATTCCTAACCTATTCATTTTCATTGTACAGTAAAGAGTAAGTCTTTTGGTTTTGTCACAGTTTGGAATGACATGAGGGTGGTAAATTGTGACAGAACTTTAATTTGGGGGACTGCTAGTTCTTTAGTATGATGATACAACTCTATTTTTTGTTTCAGACCCATCAAATCCAATGAGATATTGCCGCCAGAGAAAGGCCGTGAGGTGGCTAAAGAACTAGGCATCCCTTACTATGAGACCAGCATAGTTGCTCAGTTTGGGGTTAAGGACGTTTTCGACAATGCCATCCGTGCAGCCCTCATTTCCCGCCGTCATCTACAGTTCTGGAAGTCACATTTACGTAACGTTCAAAGGCCTCTACTCCAAGAACCCTTCCTTCCCCCTAAACCCCCTCCACCCATTATCACAGTTCCCGCCCCTCCCAGTAACATAGAAGAGCACCCTAGCCGCCTGTTGGAGGACCCGCTCTGTGCTGACGTCATCTTAGTCCTCCAGGAACGGCAGAGGATCTTCGCACATCGCATTTACCTTGCCACATCCTCCTCCAAGTTCTACGATCTCTTCTTGACTGAACTTCGTGGTTCTGAGGGGACCGAACGGGATCGAGAAAAACCCCGTGGACCACCACTTTCTGGCCGCGATTTGCTGATGCGGGCAGCTAGTTTTGACGTTTGTGAAAGTAGCGGCGATGGAGATAGAGCAAACTTGCGTGCTTGCACAAGTGATGGAACTCTAAAAGGCGACGGAGATCGCCGTGGTCGTCTGATCCCTGCCTTGAGTCGTGCTTTCATTAGCATCCAAGAAGAGTTGGTGGATGACCCTGCCACCTTCAACCCTAGAAAAATGACTGTTGTGCACATGGACCCTTCAATGCAACCCGGTCCCTTCCGATCCGTGTTACGGTACCTGTACACCGGTAAACTAGATGAGCGGGAGAAAGAGCTGATGCAGGTGGCTCACATCGCAGAGCTGCTGGAAGTGTTTGACCTGCGTATGATGGTGGCTAACATACTGAACGATGAGGCCTTCATGAATCAGGAGATCACCAAGGCCTTTCACGTGAGACGCACAAATCGAGTGAAAGAATGTCTGGCCAAGGGGACCTTCTCTGGTGAGAGGCATGTGAACTGTATGTATGTTTGGCAGTTAATAGGAATGGGCCTGAACAATAGTCTAGTCATCCAAAAAGCAACTTCTTGGTTAATAAGTGCGGCTATATATGTGGGCTTATATAGTTTGCCATTATTGTTTAACATTAAATTAACAGTACAACCTTACTCCTGAGCGCAAGTGTGTATGCTAGGCAGGTTTTTTTGTGTATTTTTACTTCCTGTCACTTTGCAGGCTCTTTTATTGTATATGACAGTGTAAGCTAGAGGTCAACTAATAGTGGATTTTTACCGATAACTAGGTTGGGCCGTGCTGATAACCGATTATGTTTTGAAAATGGATACTGGATAAAAAACTTACATAACACTCTGAACTGTAGTACAAAAAAACCCTCACCCTCAAATTGTATAAATATGATTATATTAAAATGAGAAGTTCTCCAGAACAATTTCTACAGAAAATTATTTAAACATTAAAACATTACAGGTCAAATGTTTTCTCATGTTTCTTATTTAGCTATAACCTAGAAACATATATGTATTTCATTTATTTAACATTTTTGCAAGTCCCATTTGTTAACAAGGATGTATTAACTAGCTTACATGAACTATATGCATTATCAGTGGTGGAAAGAGTACTGAAAAGCATACTCAAGTAAAAGTACTGTTACTTGTCAAAAAATGTAGTTCAAGTAGAGTAAAAGTACCTGTCCTAAATACTGCTCAAAGTAGGAGTAAAACGTAGCCCTTTTAAAAGTACTCAAGAGTAGTGAGTAGTGAGTATTTTGCTATGAATGTTATTCCACCTTATACCCTGCTAATTAAAAATGTAGCTTACTCTTTTATGGATGATTCTCAACATGGATGAGAATCCAACAGTCACCAACAGTCCCCAACAGTATCACCAACAGTATTTCTGTGTAAGCTGTGTAAACCGAGATCCTCCTGGTCTGCTGGGTGCTCGTACACAGCGGGTGGCAGGACCTCAGAAGGCATCCAGCTCTGAGATTGGTCCAGGACCCAGGTGTTATTCAGGGCCTTACAGCTGCGGTAGAAGGGAAGGAACTTTTTCACTTTGTTTTTGACATGACGTGTTCTTTTGACGAGGTACCACCCTTCATCCGAGATTGTGAATGCTTCAGTCCATTTCGTGAAATACTCCTGTATTACGAGTATATAACTGTTTTTACGTTACGTCTCATTAAGTGGGCCGATAATGTCCAGCGCATGAGCCAGCGCAGACTGCTGTGGTCGGTTTGTACCTTGAAAGACCTCCCAAGTAGGTACTGCCGAAAATGCGATGTGAAAACGACAATGGCTAGTAGCTCCCGCCTCGTAGTGCAATAGTTCTATTCAGCTTTGCCTAATTTGCAGCTACCATATGCCAAAACACGTTCTGTGCCACCCTGCATTTGCGACAGGACAGCACCGATACCTGTGTCGCTGGCATCGGTGTCCAGGATCATTTCACCATGGTCCAGTGGATTGCCCAAGACAGGGGCTGTGGTGAGGCGGTGCTTGAGCGTGTCAAAAGCGGCTTGGTGTTCCACGTGCCACTGGAAGTGTGCATTCTTTTTCGTCAGGTTATGTAAGGGTTCGGCAATGGAGGCAAAGTCTTTCACAAACCTGCGGTAGTAAGAGGCGAGGCTAATGAAACGTCTGACCTCTTGGACTGAGGTGGGAGTGGGCCAAGCTTGGACCTTGCTGACTTTATTAGGGTCAGTGGCCACACCGTGCTCAGACACAATGTGACCTAGGTAGGCAACTTGACGGCGGAACAGGCAGCATTTGGCTGGTTTCAGTTTAAGATCAAGTCTCTGGAACACTTGGCTTAGTCACTGCAGCATCTCAGGCACATCCTTAGCCAGCACGATGATGGCGTCCAGATAAACGAGGCAGGTCTCCCACTGCATGCCGGCAAGGACGGGGTCCATAAGCGTCTGTGATGGTGTGGTTGTTAAGCACTCTGTAATCTATACTAAGGCGATAAGTTCCATCCTTTTTACGCACCATAACAATCGGTGATGCCCAACTGCTGTGGCTGCGTGTGGCGATGCCGTTTTGGATACTTTCACTAATCTGCTGCTCTGCGCTCCGCTGCTTCTCCCCAGCCATACGACGAGGAGGCTGCTTCACTGGAGGTCCCGGCCGGGTTATAATGTCATGCTGGACGAGACTGGTCCGGCCCAGATCACCAGGTCCCCTGTAAAAGACGCTTTCGTAGGCACACAACAAGTTAGATAGTTCTAGAAAAACAAGTTTTTCATTATCATTAAAGTCAGTGGAAGGCCTGCAATGGCTCCTTCTTTAATAGTCACAGCCTTATTGCCAGGGTTAAAGAGGCGTAAAGGAATGATGTTGGTGGGCTGTGCATTGACTAGGGCTCTGGCGATGAGTATTTTGTGCTTTTCAACGAAGCCTGGCATGGGAGTAAGCATCATGTCTCCCTGGGCTTCTCTGCAAAAGTATGCGTTGCCCTTGACTAGGTACTCCTGTCGCGCTTTAACTACAATAGTTCTGGCTACTCTGACAGCGTGTCATTTCGGAACAGCCTCTGGGTGAAAGTAGGGCACTTCCTCTCCAAATTATGCGGTGCTTACCGAAATCAAGGCGGGCCTCTGCTTGGGTGAGGAAAGGATGGCCAAGCAGCAATTAATTGCATTCTATGTCCTCTACAAGAAAGTCCACTTCAACTTGACGGTTGTTGATACTGACCAGTATCTTGACCTCACCAAGCACTGGCACATCTCCTGGTCCCACCCCGAGCAAAGTTTCTACGATGGATGACTGAAGCGGCAGTCTCACGTCTTGGTGGATGGCGTTGTATTGGTGAAGGGGCAGCATGCTCCTCCTCGCTCCACTGTCTAAGACTGCACAGACCTCCAGCTCAGATATACGCAAGTGAATGTTCATTTCCCGATTCTGGCCTTTGAGGTGGAACACAGCGGTCAGCGGGCTTTCCTTGGCAGCGCTTGAACGCTTGAAAGCCTTTGTATTTCTTTAAGGAGACAGGCACTGCCTATATTTGTGTCCCCAACCACTACAGTTATAGCACCGAATGTCACCTTTTTTTAAGTTCTTGTGCTGCTTTAGTGGTTTTGCCGATGTGTGTGGGCCAAAGTGACTGGGTGCTGGGCTAACTACAGAAGTAGCGGTAATCACAGTTTCCTCGCTATCTCTTTCTCTGACAACAGCGGCCCGGGGCCTGCGTTCATTTAAATTGCGGGCCACTGGCTGCATGATGCTGGTGACATAGGAAGCAGATCTCTTAGTGGTGTCATGGTGGTGGGCTATCTCATAAGCTTTGGCTAGTGTGAATGGACGTTTTTCTAACAGTCTTTGAACTAGCTCTGCATCACCCAGGCCATTCGTGAACATGCTATAGCGTCTTGTTCAGCCTCTGACCAATCACCATAAGCTATAGCTACTTTTCCATAAATGTCATCTCTGAACACATGAAGTGCCTCACCAGCTTTACGCACTCTCTGTCTCAGCTCTACTGCTACAGCTGCCGCATGATCTGGGGCCATAAGCAGTTTCAAGTTCCTCCAGCAGGCGGCGGTAGTCCCATCTAGATGAATGAGTGTTTCTGTGAACGATGGCACCCGCAGCTTCGGTGAGGCAGAATTTCAGCTGAATGGCCATTGTTTTGCCTGACCAGTGATTCGCCTCTGCGCATCTCTCAAACCTGTGCAGAAACTCTCTCCACGGTGTGCTGCTGTCGTACTGGCCAGGACGTAGAGTGGGGACTCTCTCTTTGGGGTTATATTCCTCATCACTGTCCGAAAGAGGAGGCGGTCGGGGCGCAAAGTGGCTCCCCTGTGTTAAGGGACAGGGCTGGCACAATGGGGCATGTCCATGTTTTACAGTCATGTCTGGATTAGTAAAAGAATAGGGCATGGGCAGCATGCAGGCTTCAGGTTGGGATATAGCTGGTGTGCTATGTACAAAGTTTCACATGTGAGCATTGGCAAAGGGATTTGTGACTTCATAGTGCCTCTTTATTGGCATGTCTGAAGCAGAGTATGTAAAAATGTGAACATCTGACTTTCCCGCGGAGCCGTGGCTTTGACTGTTGCCTCTGCTAAAGGGATTGGTGGGCGGAAAAAAGGCGGGGCTCCTGAACGGTGCGAGCAGATCTTAGCCATTAGCAAGTGTGTTAGTGCAACTTTCATCTCACAGGAATGGGTTATAATGTTCGGGTTCTCTCTCAGCCTTACATTCATAAGCTTTCACAGGATCTTGACTGTTGCCCTCAACATTTGTTAGCGACATGAACGGGTTTGAGTAGTTAGTTTCCCGTCCGTAAACATCGGAGGGATAGCGTGCGGCCGCCATGTTGTGTAGCTTAGCACCGCCACTATTACAGTTGCATTACAGTTACTCAGCTTTACTATATTGTCCTTTTATTTTCAATGCCCACCAGTTTCACCAGTGCTAACCTTTCCTGCTTCTCCTAACCATGGTTGGGAGATACAGGGGAGATCTGTCTTCTTCAGGGCCGGACGTTTTCCTCCTGGGGTTAACTCCCTATTTTTTTGCGTTGTTTAGTGTGATGGTGGCATGTAAAGACAAGGAGTCGTCTTGCCGCCTTTTAAGATGCTTTATTTTTCTGAGAGCACAGAAATACACTACACATCGATCTAACTGCACTGGTCACCGTGTTACTCTAGTCTCGCACCACACTCATCCGCTGCTTCGTGGGGAATCACACAGGGGGGCGCGAGCTCCTTGGACAGCTGAGCTGTCCTAACTAAACACCTAAAGACACATCCCACTACTACTTTTATATTTTGGAGCAACTAACTCCACTCCTACCCTAAACCTACCCGCTCTCAACAATATAAAACACATAACAGGCAAATAAAAGTACAGTCACAGGTATTTACTGCAAAAACTGATCAACAACTGTATAAAAGTATTAAAGGGTTAGTTCACCCAAAAATGAAATTTATGTCATTAATGACTCTATTAATGTCTACCCTACTCTACCCTAATATCGTTCCACACCCGTATTTTATATTTAGTCTGAGAGCGTATATAAGTGTAGGCACACTATACTGTCCCTGTCCAGAAAGGGAATAAAAACATCATCAAAGTAGTCCATATATTAGAATATCTTGAAGCATTGAAAATACATTCTGGTCCAAAAATAGCAAAAACTATGACTTTATTCAGCATTGTCTTCTCGTCCGCGTTTGTTTTCAAACCTCAAATAAAGATTCAAACGGTCATGAATCAGCGTATTGATCAATCAAACTGACGAATAAGTTGTGGGAATCCATGTGTGTCTGTCATTGACTTACATTGGCATCACTTCCGTGGACCCATCACAGAATTTTCTGCTACCACAGATTTTTAGTTAAAGGGACGTGCTCATTTCACGGAATTCTGTGAGATCAGGTTGCAAATGAATAGCAGAGAAGAAACAGTTGAATAAAGTCATAATTTTAGTTTGTTTTTGCACACAATAAGTTTCTCGCCGCCTCATGACATCAAGGTTGAACCACTGGAGTCACATGGACTATTTTAACAATGTCTTCTCTATCTTTCTGGACATTGAAAGTGTTCATTAAATTGTTGTCTATGGAGGGGTCGGAGAGCTTTCGGATTTCATCAGAAATATCTTCATTTGTGTTCCAAAGATGAAGGTCTGACGCGTGTCGAACGACATGAGAGGGAGGAATTAAAGACACAATTGTCAATTTTGGGTGAACTAACCCTTTAAATTTTATATCACCAGCTAAATGATCGCAATTATTTAATTCAATATCACACAGTCCTAATAATCTGTAGGTCTGTTTGTTTGTGAGGACTGTGATTAGCATTTTTAGCTTGTAAATGTGCACAGCATTCAGACAACCCATCGACTAGTTTTGCCATCCCTTTGCCTTTTTCTTGCAAATGTCCCTATTTATCACCCCAACCTTCCTGTGTCATGTAGGACAATACTGTCAGCTGCATATTAAAAAGCAAAGTTCTGCGTTTTTTGGTATCTGCACACATTGGGTGCACAGTGTCCATCCCAGCGGAAGGTCAAGCGGTATTTTTTTTCATATAACCAAAGCAAATTTGTGAGATGGGCTCAAGCAGAATGTCCCTTTAAGCTATTTTCCCCTCTACTTCAGCTTAATTTTTCACCCCCATAGAGAAAAAACAAGACCCCATATTTTGTCAGCTGGCTTTCGGTTTCATAATCAGCGCTCTTCTGCTAGTGATAACCGGTGTGGACATATTGTGTTTTTCAGCACTCTCAGGGTTTGAAGGACATCAAGCTGTCTTGTAATGCTGACCGAGCTTTTCCCTCTTTTATCATAAACACTGAGCATTTCTATTTAGTTATACTTGACTCTAGCACTATGATTGCAATTTACTGGAGTGTAATATCGAGCCGCTGTCACAAATTGCCTTTTAAGATGATTTGGCCAAATAGAATATTGGTCACATTTTTAGTTTACTAGATGATACTATATATGTAATTATAATAGTGATTTGAAAAGCTACATAAGGTCTCCTGTCTTGTGCTACAGATGTGGTGTTCAGGCTGGATGATGGCACCATTATGGCCCATAAACCACTGCTCATCTCAAGCTGTGATTGGATGTCAGCCATGTTTGGTGGGCCATTTGTGGAGAGTTGTACAAAAGAGGTAAAGAACATAAACTTGATGATTTCATGCAGCTCGATTGCTGCTGTCAATTAAGCAAATGCAGGACTAAACAAATACTTAGACATCGATAAGATGGAGTGCTCATGTTGAGACTTTTGGACACCAATGTATGTCAGAATGCTAGCAAACATAAATGATCTACAGAAAGATTCTAGTTGGACTTTACTGATGAACACACAGCTGATTCCTATCATATCACTCTTGCGTGTTACTTTACCTCAGTTTAGAGCCTTTGAAAAGAGCCTTTGAGATTGTTGCTGTGTTTTGTCAGGTGCTGTTTCCTAACACGACGCGGAGCTGCATGCGTGCTGTGCTGGAGTATCTCTATACTGGCCGCTTCTGCTCTCGCTCAGATCTGGATTCCATGGAACTCATTGTACTTGCAAACCGTCTCTGTCTGCCCCACCTGGTTGCGCTGACAGGTACACAAATAAACCCACATACACGCTGATCTTGGTGATAATGCGCATAACAATCTGAGTCTGATCTCCACAGGAACAAATCACCTGTTAAAGGCATTTTTTACATTAAAACATTTGTTAATGTGTTAATTTGTTAACAGTAGTTAATAAAATAAATTGTTCACTGTTAGTTCATATTAGCTCTGGTTCATTAAATAATATGGTTACAATTTATTTTAGGTGTTTTTGTTCCAGTGCTGATTAATATGAACGGTTACACTTTATTTCGATGGTCTATTTTAGACATTCTAACTAAAAATAACTACATGTAGACTACAGTGCTGTTTGAAGGTTTGTGAACACCTTTCAGAATCTGTGAAAGTGTGAATAATTTGAACAAAATAAGAGGGATCAAACAAAATGCATGTCATTTTTTTATTTAGTACTGTCCTGAATAAAGCCCTGTTTCCACCGAAATTACCCGTAACGATTTGACCCAGGAGCTTTTTCCCCCTGACCTGCTGCTGTCTGTGTTTCCATCGCGGTCTAAAGTACTATGAAGATTAGTCCGGTGACGTAGGACTGCGTGTGACTTTCCAGTTCCCACTGGATATCGTCTTCCGCAAATGCACCAAATAAAGCCTGAACCTCGTCGTCTGTCCATCGGTCATATTTTGTTAACTTCATTGTTGATTTGAGTAGCAAACAATGCATCAACTCAACCAATCAGCATGTTCAGCGCCTAAAGCCAGGTGCACACTGTGCGATTTTGGCCACGACTTGGCCGTCTGAGACAAATTTAGCAAATCCTAAAAGATTCCTCTGATCCTAGGCTAAAATCTGACGTCTTTGGTTGTTAGTTTGATATGTTCACCGGCAGCCGATTAATGAGCGCTGCGATCAAATTTTACCTCAGACGAAATTCTGGCAGTGTCAGAAGATTTGGCACACAATCCTGCAGTGTGACTTCTCCTACGACGACAGTCAGCTCACCGTCACTGAACGCGTCATTCATTGATGATATAAAACTCCGGGTGAGTTTTCTTGCGCGCGTCCGTTTTTAGCGCGCCTTCACTATCGTGCAGTCTGACATTAATGTCAACTGAGATCTTACAGTGTGACATGGCGATCATGTTCGTACAGTCTGACAAGGGACATTCGCAAAGGATTTTGAAAAATCGCACAGTGTGCAGGACCCATAAGTCCCAAACCCCAAAGTTCCTGAACTTTAAAAAAGTATTACCTCACAAGCAGGGCCATTTCAAGGGGATTTTTTGCCCGGATCTTCAATTATACCCCAGATCCTGCGGTCAAAACGCACAGAGCACCATACAATACATATAGTCCACAAGACAAAAAATAGCTGAATTTAATAAAATAATCCCATTCAAAAGTTACTGAACCCTTGATTCTTAATACTATGTGTTGTCCCCTGGAAGATCCATAGCTGTGTGTGTATTTTGATATTTTGAGCTGTGTGTGTTATGTTCTTGAGTCCCTTGTTTGTCCTGAGCAGTCAAACTGATCAACGTTCTTCAGAAAAATCCTCCAGGTCCTGAAAACTCATTTTTCCAGCTTATTTTGCATAATTGAACCCTTTCCAGCAGTGACTGTATGATTTTGAGATCAAACTGAGGATGATTAAGGGACTCAAACACTATTAAAAAAGTTTCAAAAACGCAATGATGCTCCAGAAGGAAATGCATTAAAGGTTCAGTGTGTAGTATTTATGATGAGTATTGACAGAAATGCAATATAATATACACAACTATGTTTCTAGTGATGTATAAAGACCTTACATAATGTTTTTTATTGTTAATGATCCATTTCTATCTTCATACACCACGGGTCCTCTTACAGTGAAGTCATCATTTTGTGTGGTCATGTTTCTACAGTAGCCCAAAACGGACAATCTTCTCCATAGAGCGCTATACACTCTGCTCTTTTCGGATGACAACATTTTTGTCCGGTGTCGGCCACCGTAGCATCTCTACATGCTTTGAAAGGGAGGGGCGAGCATTTGGCAGTTGCAATTCATAAACTCACCAATAGATGTCGCTAAAATTCACACACTGTACCTTTAAGAGCAAGGGATGAAAACTTTTTGAATTCGAATATCAATGTAAATTGTACTTAATTTGTCTTCCAGGAAACTTGTAAGTATCTTCTGTTACTTCTGAAGGGCAGTACTAAATGAAGAAAATTATATTTAAACAAAATAAGAAAAATTTGGACAAACGTCTTCACCCCCTAGCTCTTTGTGTTTCCTTCTGGACATTCTACTGACTATAAGTACAAGTCAACTTTATTTACCCTAACCTAACAGTCTACTAAAAGGCTACTCTAATGGGAGTTAGCTGACATGTAGTTGCAAAGTTCCTTATAGTTAACAGAATAAGTGGACCATCGAAATAAAGTGTAACCATATTATTTACCAACATGTACAGCACTTACTCTAGGGTAATTACATGTAATTATTATGCATAATTTACTGTTATATTACTGTAGTAAATGCATGTAACGTGTAACAAGGATGCTGTAAAATAGTGTTATATTGTTGAAAGATACAGCTTTTGATTTTAATAATGTGATAGTAAATGCTGAAATTGACATTAGGGTTATTTTTCAATTTTTAGTTTGTTAAAGGGATAGTTTACCCAAAAATAAAGATGACCCTATGACGTACTAATTGGAGTTATACAAAAAAATTCCTGGCTCTTCCAAGCTTTATAATGGCAGTGAATGGCAGCCCAAAATTTGAAGCCCCAAAAAGTGCATCCATCCATTATAAAAGTGCTCCACACAACTACAGCGTGTTAATAAAGAAACATATCCATATTTAAAACTTTATAAAGTTAAATGTCCAGCTTCTAGTTTTACTTTAAAATGTGTTAAATATAGATATTTTTCTTTCACAAAACCATCGGTTTGCTTCATAAGGCCTTTATTAACCCCCGGAAGAGTGTGGAGTGTTTTTATATGAATGGATGCATTTTTTTGGGCTTTAAATTTTGGGCTGCCATTCACTGCCATTATAAATCTTTGAAGAGCCAGGACATTTTTTAATATAACTTTGATAATTAAATCATGGGGTCATTTTCATTTTTGAGTGAACTATCCCTTTAGCAATTAACTAATGTTAGCAAATGGAATATTAACTATTGTTAACAAATTGTAGAGTGTTACTGAGTTATTTATTAACAAAGGAAATAAAAAAACACAACCCAAAAAATAATTTGGATGTATTCCATTGTTTTTATGAGTGTTGTGTGTCTGTCGTAGAGCTGTACACTGTGACGGTACTGACGGAGGCTGCTATGATGGGAGATGATATAGATGGAGATGTTCTGCTTTACCTAGACATGGCCCAAGTAAGTGAAAACACACACACACACACACACACACACACACACACACACACACACACACACACACACACAGACACACACACACACACACACACACACACACACACACACACACACACACACACACACACATGTTGGTCTATGTGGTTTACAGGGACTCTCCATAGGCGTAATGGTTTTTATACTGTACAAACCGTATTTTCTATCCCCCTACACTGCCCCTACCCCTAAACCTACCCATCACAGGAAACATTCTGCATTTTTACTTTCTCAAAAAAACATCATTAAGTATGTTTTTAAGGCCATTTGAATTATGAGGACATTTGATATGTCCTCATAAACCACATTTATAGTGTAATACCAGTGTAATACCCATGTAGTTATACAAATTTGTGTCCTCATAAACCACATAAACAGGCTCACACACACACACACACACACACACACACACACACACACACACACACACACACACACACACTCACACACACACGTCTAACTTTATTGTAAAGTGTTTCCCATTTTGCTGTGATATTATTTCCTTAATCCTTACTTTCCTTCCTGTTGTTACAAATAGCTCTTAAATACTTAAATATACTATATTTAATAATTTGAAATTCAAAACAAACATTTAATACAAAGCCTTAAACAAGTGAAATGTGCATTTCTCTATATGAAAACCAAGATATTTAAATAATAAAATATAGCTAAAATAATTTTTACAAACTTATAAACAGCTTATAATTGAAACAAAACACACAAACTTCATACAACAAACAATTAACTTAAAACTTACCACAAAAACGGTTTACTCAAGCTCATTTTATCATGGCTTTCCTGCTAAAATAACTCCTAGTTATCCCTGAAAACAAAATGAATAGGATTTATATAGGAGTGGTTAGGGGTCCAAGAGGGGGAGCATTTCAAAATCTGTGATTTTTCACTCATCTTTGTGATTGTTCCCATTAGTTCCACTGTTCTCATCAGATGACTGATTGGTGCCTTCACCACATCTGCACCAACTACAACAGAGTCTGTCACAAATTCCCTCGTGACATGAAGGCCAAATCTACAGGTAATTGAACAGCCTTAAGATCGGTATAACTGCTATAATCTTTAAATATTACATTTATTTTAACCCTTAAAGACCTAGAACATTTTTGGGGCGCCTGATGTGCTTCTACTTTTCTTTGTTTTTCTCCCCCATTCTAGCAGTTAGCATCAAGTGCTATATATCATTTTAAACAGGAGAACCTGAAGTTTCCATCTAGCTCATTTGATGTCCCAATTTTACATTTATTTATTCTGAGAATGGATTAAATTAATATAATTTCAAGAAAAATGGCAGCAAAAATGTGATGTTTTTGCTGTGAACTCGAACAGAACTTCATGAAGTTTGGATTTTTTCCTTTAGAAAGTTAGACTTGGTTGTTTTACACTTCCAGATTAAATTTTGTCTACATGTAACAATCCCTCAGCAAGTTATAGCCATTTATTATAACATTATTCTAGGCGTTTCTAGGTTTTTGAGTGAACACAGGTGTATTTTATTTACTGATAATGTGTCCTAAAAAGTTCAAGTAATAAAGTAAATAGAAAGATTGTTATATAATAACAATACTGAAACAAAATTTTTTCTTCAGAGTAATATATTATAATTTGAGCATGAAAAACAAACGCAAACAATACCTCAAGTTGTGACAACAAACCGTGAAATAAAATATACTGAGGCTACTTTTACATGTGGGCGGCTATTTTCATAAACGGACATTTCAACTTCTCTGCACATAATATTTTCAAACACAAATTGAGGAAAATATAATAGTGAAAATGTGTAAAACACAAACTACATACCAATAGAGATATATACAGGCTGTGCTCTGAGAGAGAGCGCTTTGCACGCGTTTATTTCTGTTTGGTTGCATGATGCATGCAAATTCACACCCACGTTCATTTTTCAGAGAAACGTGATTCGTGGTTCAAAAGACCAAACACTGTGTTTATTGGTTGAGTTGATGAAAGTTTCAACGAATCTGGGCACAGGGGGGTGGGACTAATAAAAAAAAAAAAAAATTCTGTTTGGCTCAGGGGAACAACCCACGTGTTTCCTGGACAAATCAATGCTGCATATTTTGATGACGCATCCACGCTGACTACGGAGCCTCTGAATGATCAATCGCGAGACATATTATACCTATGGAAAGCGGAGATACTCCTCTTTATGGTGCAGTTTACAGCATACAGATTGGATTAGCGGTTAAAAAGTTATTAAACATTTTAGAACGATAGTTATTTTTAGTCAATGCTGCATATTTTGATGACGCATCGATGCTGACAACGGAGCCTTTGAATGATCAATCGCGAAACATATTATACCTATGGAAAGCGGAGATTCTCCTCTTTACGGTGCAGTTTACAGCATACAGATTGGATTTGCGGTTTAAAAGTTATTAAACATTTTAGAACGATAGTTATTTTTAGCCGCGGGCGGCTGTCTCGGTCTTTAAGGGTTAACTTCAAAATAAATATTGAGATATGACATTAAATAATGGAATAATGGTTTTAAGCAAATAATGGCTTTTTTAAAGGGGCACTATGCAACTTTCCATCCACTGGAGGGCGCCTATTGTAAACAAAGGTGTATTTTGATGACGCCAAGTGTGAGCGCAGTATTTTGGGAAATGTGGTCTTCACCTCACAGCTGGTGGAAAATAGGACTCGGGCAGAAATCATGTTCATGGATGCGGTTATTAACGTTACTGTAGTGTAAAGTCTCTTTTCATCATATTAGATACATTTAAGTGTGTTTAAAATTATGTTCCTCTGTGTGTTTGCTCGGCACTGCTGTGAGATGTTCACACTGCTAAGAGAAAAGCGCTTCTGCAGAATAATACCGAGGGTATCGCAGATATGACCCGATTGACAGGCGACTCGCTCAAACGCTATGCTGACACGTCCCGGCCCTTAGTTAAAATAGCAATTTTCTCACAATTTACAAATAGTTGGAAACATTTGGGATATTGTAAGTACTCAACTGAACAAAATATATAACACTGGCCTAGTGGTTTTGGGGCATTTTACTGCAAAAATACTACATAGTGCACCTTTAAAGGGTTAGTTCTCCCCAAAATTTTAATTAGCCCATGATTTATTCACCTTCAAGTCATCCTAGGTGTAGATGACATTCTTCTTTTAGACGAATACAATCAGAGTTATACTTAGGGTTGGGCATCGTTTTGATTTGAACGATTCTGATTCCGATTCCGATTCTTACTTTCGATTACGGTTCTTTTCGATTCTCGATTCCGATTCTTTGAGGGGTGGAGTCAAAACATGTCACATCGATATTCAATGCTATTTTCAATACCACGGGGGAAAAACGCTGCATATCCTGTCAATTAGACATTTTATATATATATATATATATATATATATATATATATATATATATATATATATATATATATATATATATATATATATATATATATATATATATATATATATATATATATATATATATATATATATATATTTTTTTTTTTTTTTTTTTTTTTTTTTTGTCTGTCTGTCTTTTGAAAGTCTAGGCAATCAAAAAGTTTTTCTGAAGAGATCACTTTATATGGTAAAGCTTTTAAGGTTTTTCTCATATATAAACATTGATCAATTACTATTAAAATTCTCTCACACAAATAAAACTCAATGTATTTTTTACAATGGGGTAATTGTGTTGCATAGCTTACACACAGCACAAGTAAGCTTGATTTCGAATGGTAAATTGAATTTAAAAAGACGACTAAACAGTAATATAAAATAAGAACAAATAAACATATTACAAAAAATAGCACAAAGAAATAAAATAGAATAAAATATATAAATGAAATAGACTGCTTTATTTTTTCAGGTAGGTCTAACATTCAGGTAAGAAACTGAATTAAAAAATGCAAAGTGGCTAATTAAATTTAAAATAACATTGGATAATGTTTTTTGCAAAAAATTAAATAGTTTCATATAAAACCATTAAAGTTACACAAGTTGATCAGTCAAGAGCAGTGTGATCGTTTGTCTTTTTGTAGTTTGACTTTGAATAACAAATGACTGCTGCCCCTTTAACAACTGCCGCACTCATGGATCCTGAACACTGTTCCTGTTACTCATTCGTCATTTCTTAATAAAGCCTTCTGGGGCGAAGTGGCACCTTTGTGTAAGAAAAATAACTAGCTTCTGGCCGCCAACGGTACGCAAGTCGACTTGCGTTAAAAGAGTAACCCTTGATGTATAGAAGCATCACAAGTTTGACACCTCTTGCGGATTGGGCTGGGCAACAGACTTAAGCCCCTCTTCTCTTATATCGAAATCATCCGCCATTTCTCTTCAAACATTCTCGTTTCAGACTCTAAATCATGACCAGTGTTTTGTTTTGGGTTACTCTTTCAGCGCAGGTTGACTTGCATTCCGCTGACTGCCGGAATCTAGTAATTTTAGTCTATAAAGTTTTAAATATGGATATTTTTCTCACACAAACGCGCCACTTTGCTTCAGAAGGCCTTTATTAACCCCCCGGAGCCGTGTGGAGCAGATGCACTTTTATGACTTCAAAAACGTCTCGGGTTACTATTGTAACCCTTGTTCCCTGAGAGGGAACGAGACACTGCGTCGTCGAGTGACGACACTCTGGGAACGCCCCCAGCGTGACGGCTCTGAAGTATGAATGAAATCAGCCACCAATCCGATTGGTGCAACGTCGTGACGTAACCGGCGACGGCGTACACGGAAGCTATAAGAAGGCGCCGCCCCAAACAACAGACAGCCTTTGCGATGAAGCGAGCGCTCTACGTGTAGGTGTGGCGACGAGACGCAGTGTCTCGTTCCCTCTCAGGGAACAAGGGTTACAATAGTAACCCGAGACGTTCCCTATATCGAGGGAACTCAACACTGCGTCGTCGAGTGACGACACTCTGGGAACGTCAATACCCACTATGCCACACCGAGACACGCCCATCCTGGTGTGAAGCTGGAGCCCAGGCACACTCAGGACGCAAGCACTCTAGCACCCGGCGTAGCCGGGAGGTCCAGCTTATAAAATCTTATAAAGGTGTGTGGATTAGCCCAACCCGCCGCCTCACAAATCTCAATAAGTGAGGCTCCCGAAAGGAGGGCCACCGAGGAGGCCAAGCCCCTCGTAGAGTGAGCCCTCACGGCCATGGGTGAAGGCATATTGCGCACCCGATAAGCTGTGGCTATCGCCTGCACGATCCAGTTACTAATAGTCTGTCTCGCCGCAGGCAACCCTTTCTTAGGGGGGCCAAAGCACACCAGAAGCTGGTCCGATTTCCTCCATTGAGCCGACCTGTCTAGATAGATCCTCAATGCCCTAACCGGACAGAGCAGGTGCAGCCTAGCTTCCTCTGCCGTCGCGTGAGGCGGAGGATGAAAAGCCTGAAGAAATACTGACCCCATCCCTGAAGATGGGACCTTGGGCACGTAACCCGGTCTGGGATGCAAGATAGCTTTCACCCCGCCCGGGGCAAACTCCAAGCAAGTAGGCGTGACCGCCAATGCCTGGAGGTCCCCCACTCTCCTCAGAGAAGTGATGGCGAGGAGAAATGCTACCTTCAGGGTCAGATTTCTCGCCTCAGCCGACTCCAATGGTTCGAAGGGGGCCTCAGCCAACCCTTCCAGAACCACTGCCAGGTCCCAAGCCGGGACTCTGGGATGAGCCGCAGGCCTCAATCTCCTAGCCCCACGGAGAAAACGCACAACCAAGTGGTGTCTACCCAAAGGGCCCCCTTCCAAAGGCGAGTGGAAAGCCCCTATGGCTGCCACATACACCTTCAGAGTGGATGGGGTCAAACCAGCGGAGAAACGGTCTTGGAGGAACTCCAGTACTGAAGCGACTGCGCAGTCAACTGGGTCCACCCCCCTTTCTCTACACCAGCTAGTGAAGACATTCCACTTTAGGCTATACAGTTTCCTCGTAGAGGGAGCCCTAGAGCTGAGAATGGTCTCAACGACCTCTTGTGGCAGACCCTCCTCTAGGTACTGTGCCCCCTCAGAGGCCAGACCCAGAGGTTCCACAACTCTGGCCTGGGGTGGAAAATCACACCCCCTGCCTGAGACAGCAAGTCCCTCCTCAGAGGGACCTGCCACGGGGTTCCGTCTAGAAGTGCCACAATGTCGGAGAACCAAGCTCGGGACGGCCACCGGGGTGCCACTAATAGGAGGCTGACGCCCTCCCGGCGGACTCGCTCTAGAACTCCCGGGAGCAGAACGATCGGGGGAAATGCGTACAGACGCTGCCTCGGCCACGTCTGTGTCATGGCATCCAGCCCCAACGGGGCCGGAGGCCTGAGGCTGAACCACAGTGGGCAGTGGGTCGTTTCTACGGAAGCAAACAGATCCACTTCCACTGGGCCGAACCTCTTGCACATGGCCTCCACCACCTCTGGGTGGAGCCGCCACTCCCCGGGCCTCAGCCCCTGCCTCGACAGGACATCTGCTCCCTGGTTCTGGTCCCCTGGGACATACATCGCTCTGAGAGACGACAGTTTCCCCTGGGACCACAGGAGGATCTGAAGCGCCAACCTGCATAGTGGGCGTGACCTCAGACCCCCCTGGTGATTGAGATACGATACCACCGACGTATTGTCGGATCGTATCAGGACATGGTGGCCGTGAAGGTCTGGGAGAAAGCTCCTCAAAGCTTTGTAAACCGCCAACATTTCCAAGCAATTTATGTGCCAGGAGGAATGTTGGGGTCCCCACGAACCCCTCATGAACCGGCCTTCCATGACCGCGCCCCAGCCCGTGAGGGAGGCGTCTGTTGAAAGGATCTTCCTGCAACATAACGCTCCTAACACAGGCCCTTGGGACAGGAACCTCGGATCCTTCCATATAACGAGGGAACGAAGGCATCTGCGCGTTACCCTGATCATACGGAAAGGTTTTCCCCTCGAGGAAAACCCCTTGGTTCCTAGCCACCACTGGAGGGGCCTCATGTATAGCAGACCCAACGGAATTACGTTGGATGCTGCTGCCAAGAGTCCCAGCAGTCTCTGAAACTGCTTCACAGTGCGGCTGTGGCCTAGCTTCACCCCTGAGACCTCCGCCAGTATAGAACCCACCCGTGCGGGAGACATGCTCGCCCGCATCGAGGTTGAGTCCCATACCACCCCGAGGAACGTTGTCCTCTGGGCGGGTATCAACACGCTCTTGGCCGTGTTCAGTCTCAGCCCCAAGCACCTGAGATGGGCTAAAACGACATCTCGATGCCGAATCGCCATCTCGCGCGACTTTGCCATAATGAGCCAGTCGTCGATGTAATTCAGCACACGGATGCCCTGCAGCCTCATAGGGGCCAGAGCTGCATCCATGCACTTCGTGAAGGTGCGAGGGGAAAGAGCTAGACCGAAAGGAAGCACCCGATATTGGTACGCTTCGCCCCCGAAAGCGAACCTCAGGAACTTCCTGTGGGCAGGAAGTATGGAGACATGAAAATATGCGTCCTTTAGATCTATCGTGACGAACCAGTCCTCAAACTGGATCAGATTCACGATCATTTGAATTGTGAGCATCTTGAACCTGAATCTCCTCAGAGACCGATTCAAGTACCTCAGATCTAATATTGGACGTAAGCCTCCACCCTTTTTGGGAACAATGAAAAAACGGCTGTAAAAGCCCGACTCCCTGTCTGGCGGAGGGATTTTCTCTATCGCCCCCTTGACCAGCAGAGACTGCACTTCTTGTTCCATAACCTGCCTCTGGGCCGGGGGGACCACAGTCCAGACCACCCCGCTGAACTTCGGTGGTGGAACTCTGAACTGCAATCTGTACCCCCTTCCCACTGTACTCAGGACCCAAGCAGAAATATTCGGGAGGCACATCCATGCGCCGATATATTCTACTAGGGGAACCAGCCTCTCGAGGCTGGTCTCTGGTACCCACCGAACCCCCTGCCCGACCCCCTGAAGCGGCCACCCGGCAGAGCTTAGTCGGGGAGGATTTTCGGTGTGCGCACGCATTCGCTGCCCCGCCGCAGGTCGATTTCGAGGCGGCTGGGACGGCGCACGTACGCGGGAAACCGATGAGGCCCGAAGCGTTGTTAACGGCGGGAACACAACATCGATTTCCCCAGAGCTGCGGGCTCGGAACGACCTCGGTCGTCCGCCCCCGGGAGGGCCAGCTCTGAGCGATCCTGCCGCAGCTAGGACCGCTTGCCAGAAGCCTTCTTCGCCTGAAGGACTTCCCTCAAGTCGCCCTTCGGCTTAGAAGACTTCTGGCGAGAACGTCGCCTCCTTTGCCAGGCTCCCTCGGGAGGGGCGCGGGAAGCGACGCTCTCCTTTTGCGCCTGTCTGTGGGCGCTGGTGGAGGGCCGGGACTGGCCACCAGAGACCTCCCTGCTGGCTACAGGAGGCCCCTGGCGGCGAGGGAGATACTGCCGGAAAGCCGCCGACTGTTTCCTCACCTCCTGGAATCTCTCGACAACGCTATTGACTGCGTCGCCGAAGAGACCCACAGGAGCTATCGGGGAATCCAGAAGGAAGGATTTCTCCTTCTCCTTCATCCCCGACAGGTTTAACCACAGGTGCCTCTCCACGCACACCATGCCAGCCATAGAGCGGCCGATAGCACGGGCCGTCTCTTTGGTGACGCGGAGAGACAAGTCGGTAGCTTTCCGCAGCTCTGTAATATCGTCCGGAGACGGACCCTCTCCCTCATCTAGCTCTTTAAGGAGCTCAGCTTGGTACGCCTGCAGTACCGCCATGGTGTGCAGGCAACTACCAGCTCTACCGGCCGCTCGATACGCCCTGCCCACCAGGGACGACGTGTCCCTGCATGGCTTGGTGGGCCGGACAGGGGCTTTCAGGGACGCTGCTGCCTCAGGAGACAGATAGCTCGCTAACGCCTCCTCGACGCGAGGCAGCGTCCCATAACCAGCCTCAGCCGCGCCCACGACACACCCGAAGTCGAGAACTGGGGGTGTCGATAGGCGCGACGAGTATGGTTTTCCCCATGATTTGCACAACTCGTTATGCAAATCCGGGAAAAACGGCAAGCCCCTGCGTGGCGGCTGAGCACGCTTTTTGAAGAAGCGTCCATCCAACCTGCTCACAGGCTGGACTTCCACCTCTTCCTGTGGCCAGTCGATACTGAGTTTGGCCACAGCACGTGTCAGCACGTCCACCAGCTCTTCTTGAGCGGGAGAGTGAAGAGGTGAATTCACCTGCACTCCGCCCGCCTCCAGGCTGAACTGATCTGATCCCTCTGAATCAGACAGCATCAGCACTGGGTTATCAACCTCGTGGGAAGAAGCCGCAGCGCGGGCTTCCTCACGAGGCGGAAGAGCGTCTGAATCATCGGACGAGGATTGGGAAGATGCCTCAGCATGCCCGCCTCCCGTCGCGAGATCCAGTTGTGAGCCCCAGGATCTACGCCGCCGCGCTGCCTCAACAGACGCGGGACCAGACCCACGGGGCTCGCGAGCCTGACCGCCTTCGGTGAAGACGGCCAGCCGTGAGCGCAGCACCCGGAGCGGCAGCCTCTCACACTCGCTGCAGGCGGCACCCTCAAGCGCCGCCTGAGCGTGCTGCGCTCCGAGACACTGCACACACAGCTGGTGTGTGTCCGAGCCCGTGATGAAGCGCGGGCACGGATGAACACACCTTCTAAATTGCTCGCTTGCCATGCTTATTCGAAAAAGGGACTGATATTCAGACAGACAACAGTAAATAGACAAACAATATTCACACAGAGCGCCTCGCTGAAGAGCAAAGACTGTCTGTTGTTTGGGGCGGCGCCTTCTTATAGCTTCCGTGTACGCCGTCGCCGGTTACGTCACGACGTTGCACCAATCGGATTGGTGGCTGATTTCATTCATACTTCAGAGCCGTCACGCTGGGGGCGTTCCCAGAGTGTCGTCACTCGACGACGCAGTGTTGAGTTCCCTCGATATAGGGAACTACACAACTATTAACTGCTATGAAGCAAAAAGCATTCATAAAGCTTGGAAGAGCCAGGACATTTTTAATAAAACTCTGATTTTATTTGTCTGAAAGAAGGATGTCATATACACCTAGGTTGATAGGAGTGTGTGTAAATAATGTAACTGTTTGTTTGTTTGATTGTTTGTATGTTTGTTTGATTGTTGGTTTGTATATTTCAAGGTATAATCTTGAAATATATTCTTAATATTGTAAAAAATGTGTATATTTAATAAATTAATTTATATTGTATACACTAACATGAAAAATTGTTTTGGAAAGATATGCATACTTTTATTCAGAAAGGATGCATTAAATTGATAAAAATTGACAGTAAAGACTATTCAATTTTTAAATGTTAAATTCATCAAAGAATCCTAAAAAAATGTATCACACTTTTAAAAAAATATTAAACGGTACAACTGTTCTCTATCTGTCAGTCACTTCGACACGGTGTTGATGACTGACTCTAGGGGTCATACTTGGGAATCCCAATCACCTCTGATAGTTTGAGAAAAGGCCAATGAAATTTGGCAAGTGGAATTTGCATGCGCCACTCCCCTGGACATGCGGGAATAAAAGGAGCCGAGTGTCATCTATACACGACCTCATTCCAACCTCGTTTGAGAAGGATTGCTGGTGTCACGGCACAGTACAGCGGCCTCTCTCCACGCCTCACATGGATAAGTGCAGAGAGAGCATCTTTTTAAAGAGGCGTTTCCGCCTGTGTGTTTCTGGGAGCGGTCAAAATCATTCTCGGATAGCCACAATCTTTGTCTTACATTTTTTTGTCGCACACACGCAGAGATGGCGTTCGCGGAAGGTTCATATCTTCACCGTGAGAACATGACCATGGCACTGCTGTGATCATGACAGTTTTCTAGTAAAAAGAGTCACCTCAGCTGCTCCTCGTCCCGGTTATTCTGCAATACACAAGGCTGTGCTTGCTAGCGCTTAGGGTGATCTGAGGGCAACACCACCTTGCAGAATTGTCCTAGAATCTTGTAAATTCACTTTGTCTCTAGTGGAGAAGGCTTAGGAACATACTCTGCAAGAACAAAGAAATTTGTTTTCTCGAGGTGGTAAGAACAAGAACAAAGTTCGTCCTGGCAGTACATTCTATACTTCACAAGAAAAGCAGGTGCAGATCATCTGCGTTTCTCTGCCTTAACCACGCCCACTTTAAATGTATAACCAATCACACAATAGTTCTCAGACAAGAACAAAGTTCTGCTCAGGCGATGTGTCGAGAACAAGCTGCGAGAACTCCCAAACCTGGGCTGCGAGAACAAAATTATGTAATTTATTCTTGCAGCCCTGGGAGCGAGAACTTTTTTCTGTGTTCTTGCGGAGTATGTTGCAGCCTTAAACTGACAGAGTGTGTTTGCCTCCCAAACAATGCTAGGAAGACTGTTCCAGAGTTTAGGTGCTAAATAGGAAAAGGATCGACCGCCTGCAGTTGATTTAGATATTCTAGGTATTATCAACTGGCCAGAGTTTTGAGACCGCAATAGACGTAATGGAGTATAATGAGTTAAGAGCTCGCTTAAGTACTGGAGAGCTAAACCATTTAGTGCTTTGTAAGTAATAGGCAAGATTTTAAAATGTATGCGATGTTTAATAGGGAGCCAGTGCAGTGTTGACAGAACTGGACTAGTATGATCATACTTCCTGGTTCTAGTAAGAACTCTAGCTGCTGCATTTTGGACCAGCTGGAGTTTGTTTATTAACAATTATAAAACATTATTTGTTTATGTCCTTGAGCTCATGAACGCATGTACTAACTGTTCAGCATTTTGCATTGAAAGCATGTGCCGTAATTTAGATATATTTTTAAGATGGTAGAATGCGGTTTTACAGATGCTAGAAATGTGGCTTTCAAATGAAAGATTGGTATCAAAGAGCACACCCAGGTTCCTCACTGACGACGAGCTCTTGACAGAGCAGTCATCAAGTGTTAGACAGTATTCTCGGTTACTACTTGTGGAGCTTTTCTGTCCAATAATTAAAAATTCAGTTTTATCTGAATTAAGTTGCAGGAAATTACTAATCATCCAATTTTTTATATCAGCTATGCATTCCGTTAATCTTGTGAATTGGTAAGTTTCGTCAGGGCGTGAGGAAATATAGAGCTGAGTATCGTCAGCATAACAATGAAAACTAACACCATGCTTCCTAATGATATCTCCCAGTGGTAGCATATACAGGGTGAAGAGCAGCGGTCCTAACACTGAGCCTTGCGGTACCCCATACTGAACTTGTGATCGGTGTGACATCTCTTCATTTACTGCTACAAACTGATAACGGTCAGATAATAATGATTTAAACCATGCCAATGCAATTCCACTAATGCCAACATAATTTTTGATTCTATTCACAAGAATATTGTGATCAATAATATCGAATGCAGCGCTAAGATCGCGTAACACTAATAGAGAGATACAACCAAGATCAGATGATGAGAGTAAATCATTTGTAACTCTAAATCTAACTCTAACTCTAATCAGTCTCAGTACTATGATACGGTCTAAATCCTGACTGGAAATCCTCACATATACCATTTCTTTCTAAAAAGGAAAATAATTGTCAAGACACCTTTTCTAGTATTTTTGATAAAAACGGTAGATTCGAGATTGGCCTGTAATTGACTAATTCTTTAGGACAAGTTGCGTTTTTTTAATATTAACGGTTTAATTATAGCCAACTTAAAAGTTTTCAGTACATATCCTAATGTCAAGGATGAATTATTAATATTAAGCAGAGGATCTATGACCTCTGGAAGCATCTCTTTTAATAGCCTAGTCTGTATAGGGGGCCTTATATATATTTATATAGTGCCTTTCCCCTACCTGAGGTGATAACGTGCGCTTCTTTGTCCATGTGAGTTCCCTGGGCCGGTGAAAACTGGATGTATCTTACTTTACAGCACCCTGCGGCAGTTGAGTTTGGTGGAGGAGTTCAATGCCAGGCCCAGGCCCATACTCGTAATGCATGCCTCTTCAGGTCAGCCTGTGTACTGGAGCTAAGTGCTCCTTAAGTAGTGGTACCCTCACGGTAACTCCATATGAGGTGTCCTCTATGATATGGTTTCCCTGACGGCAAACCTTCCCCTAGGCATAGCTCAGTCTCTGCCGCCAGTAGGGTTGGGTACCGAAACCCGGTGCTAATATAGCACCGGTACCTATACAACCAGTATGTACCAGACCAAATCAGAACGCAGATTTCGGTCACTCATTTCGTTGCCATCAAACGCGCTTTCGCACTTTGGCTGGCACTGAGCTAGACACACATTCACGCTCATCACATATCACAACGATTCACTGTTTTCAACCACATCATGTTTATTTTAGGTTTAAGACATTTCAATGTGCATAAGTAGCTGCAAAAACACGCTGATGCTCTGAGTTGTCATACAGCGCTTTTGCGGCTGCTGTGTCATGTGATGTAAGAAGCATGCGTTGCCATGGAAACAATACGATGCATTCTAAGAAGTTTCTGCCTCTTCAGGTAAGAGGCTTCTTTCTATGTGTTCTACTTCCCAATGGGTAAGTCCATGAGATGTATTTGCCACATGTTAACCTCTCTTTGGAAAGGATGTGGTCTCTATAATGTTTCTTTTCTGCATGGAAAAAGTAAACTTCCCCAGCGCTTCCTCGGATCTTCACAGCTGTGAATGTTCAAAAAAAGAACAAAAAACAGAAAAGGTCAAAAGACTGGCTGAAGCGACCTATTCCCGGCTGAAGCTACTTATTCTCTCTTTGTCCCTGCGAGGTACGAAGGACTACACAGCTTATGTGGGGCGTTGGGTATGTTACGATAATGCACGTGGTAGGTTACCAACATCTGCAACACCAAAACCTAACATCTTACAGTATGTTATACACATTGTGGCCTTTACCCCGTGGGACCCCTAGTGTCAGTTATCGGCACCACGTCAAAGTGATTTATAGATAGGGAATGTCTCGGTTACTGATGTAACCTCCGGAACAAGACATAATGTTCCTTCTGCTACAATGCTGACATCACGTCTCGCTCTCTCCGTCAGGAAATAAAGGTTACAGTAACCGAGACATTTTTGAGCAGCAAATCCTCATATTAGAATGATTGCTGAAGGATCATGTGACACTGAAGACTGGAGTAATGATGCTGAAAATGCAGCTTTGCCATCACAGGAATATATTACATTTTAAAGTATATTAAAATTGAAAACAGTTTTTTTTAAACGGTAATAATATTTCATTACATTTAAATTTACATTTTATCCAAAGCGACTTACAACTGAGGAGTACAGAAAGCGATCCGTCATGAAGAGGTGAAGAAAACGCAAAAAGTGCCCTAAATACAAAGATTTTGATATTACTCAGAGGAGCAAAAACCAGAAAAAAAAGAAGAAAAAAAACTATTTTATTTTATATAACTTTTTGGAGAAAAAAATCACTATAATTACTGTTTTTTTTTTTTACTGTCAAATTAATTTCTTCAAAAACATTTTAAAAAATCTGACCAAATACTATTGCTTCGTAGTTTATAGTTTACATTTATCTTGTTTTAGATATTTCAGGCTATTTTTTCTAAAAAGCAAAGCATCTTGCATTGTGTTGGGCATCCCTTATCTCATAATTGACATTTGGTTTGCATTAAGCAAGTGTGGCGGACTCATTCTGTTTTGCAGAAAACCAGGAGCACTTTGAGAAACATCGCTGGCCTCCCGTGTGGTATCTAAAGGAAGAAGATCACTATCAGCGGGCTCGTAAGGAGCGTGAGAAAGAAGATTACTTGTACCAGAAGCGTCAGTGTAAACGCAAGTGGCTCTTTTGGCATCTTCCATCTTCACCTTGTTCCAGTTCTCCGTCTTCTTCTGGTTCCTCTGCAGTCATCTGATTGGCCCTCAGGGTGCACAATCCACCTAACAGCCCTAAATGTGGGATATAAACACACAACAAGGAATGATAGCCTTTTTCAACTCTACAAGATTACCTGTTTTCTGTTGAGCGAAATGCCCAAGCCCTGCTTTTAGCTGCTGAAGAACAAGCAAAAATGAAATAGGATGGAGAACGTAAGTCAAAGCAACACAAGCCTTTGACTAAAAGCACTTTGAGTTTCTCTACTTTACTGGTTGGATTTTCATCAAATCAGCTTTGATCTCCTGTTGTGGCATCATATCCTGCGTTGGTAGAATGCTGCTCAATTTCCCGTGTAAAGAAAATCTACACTCTGCATCGGTTTCCCAAATATAACCATCAAAATCTACATATCTTCATCTGTATAGAAAAATGGAAGGACTGCACATATTCATAACTTAAAATGTTAATAAGTGCTTTCCAGCTCTAAATTAGAAAAACACAGGAACATTTTAGAGCAACCAGCAAACATGCCAAACATGAATTTCTCAGTGTTTTGGCAGTCTACATGCAAACCACTTCAACAGACCGACGTTCTCAATATTCAAATGGTGTTCACCGTTCAACATCTAAAGGTATTATCAATGTGACATTTAAAGGTTGATGGATGTGGAGGGCTACGTAGGGATTTAACTCCACACACATTATCTATGGCATAATGTCAATTACCACGGAAAAGAAAACACATTTACCATGGACGTGCACAGGGCCGAGCAATAAACAATAAAATGCACACTGTATGAAGAATGTATAGCCACAGGACTTAAAGGGATAGTTCACCCAAAAAGGAAAATTCTGTCATTATATACTTACCCTCATGTTGTTTCTTTATTCTGCTCAACACACAAAAAATATATATATTATGAAGAATATGGGTAACCAAACAGCTGATGGACGCCATTGACTTCCATAGTATGGAGATAAAGAAAATACTATGTGAGTCAATGGGGTTTGATTACCCATATTCTTCAAAATATATTTTCGTGTAAGCAGAAGAAAGAAATTCATACAGGTTTGGAACAACACAAGGGTGAGTAACTGGTGATGGAATTTTAATTTTTAGGGTGATCTATCCCTTTAAGGTTGGGACGAAAAGGAAGTAGTGAGAGATGTTTCCTACACCTCATGTAGGACGGGGACTTTGTTCTATCCATCGGTTATTGACTGGATAGAGGCAGATCAGAGTGCGTACGTTTAAATGCCGTTGTAAGGAAGGGGCGGGTTTAAGTGCACTAAAACTGTGAAAGATATTAATAGCATTATTCGGTAAGATCAAAAGTGACCGTAAAATATATTCATAATATTACAGAATATTTCTATTTCAAAAAATGCTGTTTATTTTAACTTTCCATCCATTAAAAAAGTATGTAAAAAATATTAAGCAGCACAACTGTTTTCAACCGTAATATTAATATTTTTTCTTAGCGTATTAGAATGACTTCTGAAGGATCATGTGACACTGAAGACTGGAGTAATGATGCTGACAATTCAGCTTTGATCACAGGAATACATTACGTTTTAAAATGTATTAATATGAAAACAAATTATTTTACATTGTAATATTTCACAATTCCCATCGTATAAATAAGCGCAGCCTTGGTAAACGCATGAAACATCTTTCAAAAAACGTACAGATGGTTGTGTATTTTCTGTGGTGATAAACATTATACCGGTCGATGGGGATTAACAAGTTTTGAACCCATTTTGTCACTTTATTAATGTGCTTTTAGTCCTGCTCTTCAAGAATGTTCAGGCTGAATGTTACTGGTGCACAACAGACAAAAACTTTAAGACTATTTGTGTTTCCTGCACACTGTGGTGTATATTTTTAGTATTTCCTCATAATAATTCTAACCTCATATGTTATCAGCTGACAAGAATGCAGATGGAAACAGGCATTCAAATGATTATGGGCTTACACAAAATCAGCATTTACTGACGTAATGTCACGTGTTTGTGCTATCACAAGATGAAGTTCAGGTTTACATCAAGATTGCCTCCTGATAGCTGCATTTTTGTCTCGATAACAATATTATGGAAAACGGCAACAACCTGTAATCTTATAACCAGACACTTCAAAACAAGATCCCAGGTGAGCGGTCACGCTGGGCTTCTCTACAGGGAATCTAAAGAGTGCCTGAACACCACTGATATTCAAAGTGTGGGCACTAGCTGCTGTCTTTACCAAAGTAAGCTCACATTTGCTTCATACGGTGGATGAAATCAATCCACACAAGAAATACAGTTTTAAATGTTTCCAAATAGCTTTTGGATGAGTTTCACGGGCAGGCCTGTGGCCATCCCATGATGCATGTTACATTTAAGTAGTTGTAGAGTGTTTCCTACATCTGCTATATTTCAGCATCCCATTCTAGGGGACACTTTAGGATCTTTAAAATAATAACATAACTAGTAGTGACTTAGGGAAAAAGGTATTTATATGACTATTCTAATACTATAATGTACTAAGGAAAAAAATACTTCCAATTGAATAATGCAATGCAAAGCAGTTTTACTATTTAAGGTGCATTACCTCCCGATAGGAGAGGAAACCTCACAAGCATGGTTCATATAGACTTAAACCCTTTGCGATTTGGGTGTTTCTGATCAATCACATGCGATAGTTATAGAAGCGAATAGCACCTTAAATATAGAATGACTATATATATAAAGTTTTTATAGCACAAGATTGACTTCTATGGTGAAAAAAAGATTAATAAATTACCCTACGGAGAGTAAAAGGCAATCTGCTATGCATTTTCTGCGGTTGTTAACCAATTAATATTAGAGAATGTTTTTTCTGCTTTAATAAGAGCTGACCTGCACGTGCGAGGCTGTTGTATCTGGCGCCAAGGGAATGTGGAGGATTGTTTTTTATTTAGAAACCCCAAAATATTTGTATGTGCTACGCTGTGCTTTGAATGTAGATCCAGAATGATAGTGATTGAGTTCCTTCCATTATAAAACACACAATGAACTGTTAATTCCTCTGGTGGGGGCAAGCGAAGACTTTTCAGTATCTTACTAAGTATTTGTAATAGCACTCAGGAACATTTGCTGACTCTTGTCATTAACATATAACGATGAAGTGTGAAGATGTTTTATTCGAAAGTGATTCAAGGAATTTGAAGGTTATTTGGAAATGGACGGATCATGCATTATATATATCATCTTATAAAGACAAGAGTTTAAGTGTGGTGCACAGTTCACAGACAATCACAACAGCCTGTGAGCATATGATGCATTTTAAAGTTCTGAGTAGGCCATATAATAACATTAACACTATTATATAAATCAAAGTGAAAGTGATGGTACGAATGTACTGAGATATGACAGGTGTCATGTGATACTGTATATGCTACATTTTCATCTTCCCAGAATGCATTACTCAGATACCTTTTTAGGCATTATGGAGTTTGACGCATTTAAATATCAACTCAAATATCTCAGATGTTTCTCCCAGAATTCCTAAGATGCCAGAACCTTAAAGGCACACTATAGCCCCGTTTCCACCAAAATTACCCGGAACAATTTGTACCAGGAACTTTTTTACAGAAACTTTTCTCCCCCCCAAACCTGCAACTGTCTGCGTTTCCACCGCGATCTAAAGTTCCGAGAAGATTAGGAAAATTAGTCCGGCGATGTAGGACTGCGCGTGACGGACAGTAATCATTTTTGTGTGTACCGATTGAAAGATTTAGTGGCCTGTTTACATGAGACGTTATCTAAACCGATCGTGTTTACATGTGATGACTTTCAATCGCAATCATTTCGTGACATGCAGTTTGTCTGCCGCATCAAAAATGTCAACGCTGTTTTCTCCAGCAGCTGGAATGTGTTTACTGTAGCCATAGCAACTCTTAACGGCCACCAGGACTAATGCAGTATTATATAAGCTATTTATTTGTTGTAAAGTGTAATAAACATCTCAGAAAAAAATTAATTCTTCTGGCAGGTGCAGTTAAAATAAAAACTGCCTGGGACAATATACGCTAGAGGAAATTAACAACGACAGAAAAGAGCACTAATATGCAGATTCAGCAGCATGCAGCATATTCAGAAAGCTCGTAAAGCTAGATTTAAAATGACAATGTTTATTATTATCAGCTATTACGGACATTGCACGTGAGATGGCTGAGACGAACGCGCGCCATCAGACAGAGAGCAAGACTGATATTTACTGAACGTAGACCGAACCTCGCAAAAGACTTTTTAAAAATGGCGGTTGAAATAAAATGCTAAACCAATCAGCATGTTCAGCGCCCAAGTCCCGCCCTCGAAAGTTCCAGAACTTTGAAAAAGTACTACCTCGCGAGCAGGGCCGTTTGGAGGGGGAAATATTTCCCTGGAACTTCATTTAGTCCCTGGTTCCTGCAGCCAAATCACACGAGTACCACCCCAAAGTTCCTTGTTTCTGGGTAAAGGTCCTGCGGTGGAAACGTGGCATATGTGATTTTCCCCAAATCCCTAAACTTTTCCCACAAAGTTGGGAGCATGAAATTGTCAAAAATGTCTTGGTATGATGAAGCATTAAGAGTTCCTTTAACTGGAACTAAGGGGCCAATCCCTGGGGGGAAAAAACACACACACACCATAACCCCCCCTGAACTATTAATCCAAATAGTTGCTCACATGTCTAATTAAACACATACTATATTAAAGTGTCTTTGGTGTTTCCGTGGTTTTAACGGAAATCAAGGGTAGCGTGGATATAACGTAATTGACAAGTGACGCACGGACACAGTCTGATTCCTGGTTAAAATGCATGATTTGTCTGGATTTAAAAATTGCTGGATGTTTTTAGGATAATATAAGTACTCAAGTCAACAAATATAACATTGTTCTAGTGGCTTTTGGATATTTTGATAAAACAATCTTGCATAGTTTGCCTTTAAGCAGAATTTTAGATTTCAATCTACTGTCTATGTATAGGAGGAACAACTGAGATTCTTCTTGGGATTTTTCTTTCTTATGGGTTTTAACCATCCTAGGTTTACTCTATTCAGACTGTAGAAACTCTCTGCAAGCAAAATTAAGTTGTAAATCAGGTAAGAAGTAACTTAGAACAGTGTGTTCCTAATCTGTTGCTGCAGAGAAGATACCCAATGCCTTAATGTAAAGTACACAAGGAGAGACGTATTTGAAATGTAATGATATCTTTTATGTATTATATGTGTTATATGTGTACACCAAAAATGGTGCATAATGTGTAAAATCTGTCATATTGTTTGTTTGGTAAAGAGGGTTTATTCGTCTACTTTGCTAGCCCATTATTACCTTGTGATTCTCTCTGTATTGTCTCGGTGTTCTGTGAACGTGACATCATACTGTTTCCATTTACAGATGAAGAATATTGAATGCAATGATACAAAGTGTGTGCTGAAATGAAAAATGATGAGTTAGGTGAGGATTTTTAAATATTGACTACATTGACATGCTATGTGCAAAATAGACTAACATTTTAGTTAAAGATTATATACATACATACATAAATACATACATATACTTTTATATTTGTTCTTTTTTTCTCTCTCTTTTGGGGACAAATGTGCACTATGCAGCATAATATAATGTGTACTGTATAGTGCCCTCCAAAGTAATCATGCACTTCCAAATGGTGTTCGTGTCATGTCTTATATTTTTATTTTACTCTCGGATAAGATACATAATCAGGGGTAAAGCAGAAAAATATAGGCCTCTTTGTGTAATTTAAGAATGTCATAAAATCATTAAAAATAATTGCTTTAAATCCTATTTCAATGAGCTCTAGTGCCACCACTGCAAAGAAGCACAAACCAGAGTGTCAGCAGCACCAGATGTTCTTTTTGCTGCACAGTTACAACAATGTAGGGCCAGTGCAGCAAAGAAGCCACGAAAGCCTTGAAATCAAATGACTGAACGAAAAACTTGAATGTTCTATTGGTATTTAGAAGCCTGGCGTTGACTATTTGTATGGGAAACAGGCATCATTTCCATGAGTTATTGGGGGGAATTTGTATTTTCAGGAAACCTGCAGCATGTATTCATGAAATGTGTAAATAGTGTTTAATAAACACAAATAGCAGTTTGCATTTTGTATTTATTTATCTGTTTGTTTGTTCCCATGAATATCATTCCACTAAGCCTAAGTCCCATAAAATTAAAAATATGTTATGCCATTTTACTTATCTAGTAAATGCATCTTGATTTAAAGGGATAGTTGCCCAAAGTTTCCCAATAGTCCAGTGGCATAGTGAGAATACTGTTTACAAGGTGATAAAAGCACCAAATTTAGCACGGTGTTGGTGTTTCCTTAGGGTCTATAGTGTCATTTTAGGAGCCCTCGAAAAAAAAAAAAACGTTGTAACTTCATATAAGAAGAATAGAATTATAAATGAAATGCTTAAAAAAAAAAAAAATCAAGTTCCTGCACAAGATAAAGTGTTCAAATGAAACTTCAAATGAAGTTAACATTTTATGTTACTGTATGTTTATGAACTTTACATAACTAAAAGTGGGGTTGGGTGATGTCACCTAAATTGGCAGTTGACAATGTTTACAGTAAAACATTTTTGTAAAATTGTTTGTAAAACAGGAGTAATATGTTCAGAAATGGAAGTTTTGGTAATAACGAGCAGCATTTTGCACCAACTGTAGCGTAATTCATAAAGAGAATTGGAAGGAAATCCATCAAACAAGGCATTACATTAAATGTACAGTGTAAAAAATACAAGAGGCGAACAATTTCAAGATCAATATGTAGCCTGTCTGACATGGTATTTTCACAGACTAACACTCAAGTCTCTGACATAGACTACATCTTTATTAATAGCATAGCCTATATCCATTAGTTATTTTCTCAATTTAATTTATAGCGAAATCCCAGCAATTTTTTTAGGTTAACTATAGAACAGACTGATTAGAATGTGTCGCACTCGCAAAACTCGCAACGGGGGCGTGGAGAGCACCTTGATCTATCTATGCCACCCTCACAGAAGAAGCACTTTCGAGCATCCAGTCGTTGAGGTTTCATTAGCTTTCTCCCTCTAGATTCAACCTTCAACAGCATTCCGTACGTTCGTCTTTGTCGCGTTCATACACTTTGAAACTTTAGGTGGCAAGATTTGTGCCAAGAGTCAGAATATGAAGCAAAATTACTAGCAGTTTTAATGTTTTTTTTTTTCTTCTTTTTTTTCTTTAGTGTTAGGCTTAGACTTTGCATTCAGTAGGCTACAGTTTCGCAGATGTTGTTCCACGAACAAATACATGCTACCATGTGGCACTAATACCACCACCCCACACACCCCCAAAAATAAAAAAAATACTGATAGACCAATAAAGTGTTGGCTTATATCAGTGGCAACCAATGGCAATGAAGAGTGGGCGGTTCTAATGTGTTTCTCAATTTGACTTTGTAACCTAATATTACTCTATTTTGGTCGACGACTAGATTTGTTTGAAGGTCTAGACTCTAGTTAAACTTCAGCTATCATCTTCAAGTTTGTCGAGAGTTACAGGTAAATGATACAGATATTAAGAACGTTATGACTTAACGTAGCCTACTGTTTAATAAATAAATAAATAAACAGGCAATATGATAGGGCCTGCGTTTATTATCTTTTCTCTAACATAATGTCTTAATTGCACGTAAAGTGTGTTTAATATACGTATATAATACTACGAAAGAGAGTGAAATGAGTTATTTTCTCTCTTGAAGGGTCGTGGACATGCATTTATTTTGCACGTCGCTTGTTTTATGCGTCCTCTCTGCATGCCACATGACCGCATCCACCTGTGACCAGCTCTTGACTTCAGAGGATGCTGAGTTCTGCAAGTAAGACTTCATTATGTTGTCATTCTGTCCAGAATATATTCTGTGGCAGTTTTAATGTGCCCAATAATTTATTTGTTTTAGTCAGTGGTCCACTATTTACCAATTATTTCTCGAACATTCTTATTTTCAGGTAATTCTGAATGATTAACAAACATAAACAAAGAAATAATTGTATTTGTTGTATTATATCAGAACTATATTTCTCTTAATACCAACATTTTGTGTAGTAGCATTGACTTTTATACATTCTTATATCTATAATCTGACTGATAATAAGGCTTACTTAGCTATACTTTAGAGGCTATTTGTCTTCAGAAATGAGCTAAATCTGTCAAAACAATATTCTAACCCCGTTGCTCCGAGAGGACTGTGACTTTAATAATTATACTGTAAATCGTGGTAAAAGCATCTGTGATATTACAGTTGCTATTTACTGACATAGTGACAAGTTTGGAAACATTACTATGTTTAATGTTTTTCTATTTAGAAAGTCTCTTATGCTCATTAAGCCTATATTTATTGGATCAAAAATACAGAAAAACAAAACATAACAAAAAACAGCAATATTATGAAAATGTAACATTTTAAAATAACAGCTTTCTGTTTTAATATATTTTAAAATGTAATTTATTTCTGTGATGTAAAGCTGAATTTTCAGCGTCCTTCTCGAGTCTTCAGTCTTACATGATCCTTCAGAAATCATTCTAATATGATAATGTGATACTCAATTAGTATCAATGTTGAATGTTTTTTTGGAACCTGTGGTACTTTTGTCAGGATTCATCAGTGAATAAAAGGTTAAAGAACAGATTTTAATTTGTTTTAGTATTATTTTTTAATTTTTAAAACTTTTTATCCATCGAAGAAAGCAGCACAACTGCTTTCAACATTGGTAATAAATCAGGATATTACAATGATTTCAGAAGGATCATGTAACACTAAAGGCTGGAGAAATATTACAGTGTTTTTTCAGCATTTTTGATAAATAAATGCAGGCTTGATGAGCATAAGAGACTTCGGTTCTCTCTCTCTCTCTCTCTCTCTCTCTCTCTCTCTCTCTCTCTCTCTCTCTCTCTCTCTCTCTCTCTCTTGACCCACATGTACTGTAAACTAGGGGTTATTACAAACTTTTTAATATACAAATATCAAACTGAATGTAGTAAACAATTAGTTAATATGATCAAAACATCCTGAATGTTTGCTTTTAGTACAGTACTGTTGAAAGAATAGCAAAAATAAAATAAAAACTTATATGCATGTAAATACCTTCTGATGTCTTACATAAGCATTTCTACCCTGTTGGGATTGGTTTTAGTAATTACAATTACAATTACAATGGGAATCCTTTTCAAATGTCTTCCTTTAGGATTTTTGGACTCGGGTTAATTTCCAAACCATATTTCCTTAGATGAACTGATTTGAGAAGTCTGGCTTGTAGGCCGGTGTGGGATGTGTAGGACTCCCTCAGAGCACTGAGTCATGGATGCTTAAGCCGCCGGTCCCACTCAAAACCCACACAACAAGCCTTACAAACCCAACAACTTACTCACTAGTTCAACTTTCAGTGCAATCATGGGCTATTCACAGTTTATATGAATGTTTTATGACCTATTGGAAACCATAAACTGTTCATTGAATAAAGATGGAGTATTATAGACAGGTTAAATTATTCATACCTGCACTTTTACTCGTTTTTTATTTAGAGGAGAGGTAAAGCTGATTTACCCAGATTTGGTTTTTGACAAATGCTCGATTGTCCCTCAGAGGATCAGAGAGAAGATCAGCAAGGAGTGGGGATCACCTCACGTACAGCTGCCAAGTGCTGATGAGGTAAGAGAAATTCGCTCCGTAACTTTATGCTGATTTATGCTCTTGCTTACCCCGTCAGCAAGTCCTCTGCCATGCTAGAATGTGTGTTATATTTTTGGATGTTACAACACATCTCCTGTCCCGGTTTTAAGTTTCTCTGGCTTAAGATCTTTTATGCTAACCAAATGGGTCTCATCCACTCTATCTTTTGAGTTGCTTTCAAATCATGTTGTGTCCTACGTCATACTGTTATGTTATGTCTCCAGAAGATGGCGCAATTGTTCCATAACTAAGGCATATGTGTGCTGAAAGGGATTCATGTTACAGAGACAAAACTGACATTGAAACCACATGGATAACTTTACTGACCTCATGTGATCACTTTTGATGCCTTAAAGTTTGTCTTAAGGCTTTTATGTTGTATTGTAGTTCATGTTAATGAAGGTTATCAGAGATCTGTTTATTAATTAAAGTCTGTAATCAATGCTTCAGTGCTATATATATATATATATATATATAAATATGAGCAAGTTTGACAAGGGCCAATTTGTGATGGCTAGATGACTGGGATGACTGAGTATCTCCAAAACTGCAGCTCTTGTGGGGTGTTCTCGGTCTGCAGTGGTGAACTGGAGACAGGGTCATGGGCGGCCAAGGCTCATTGATGCACGTGGGGAGCGAAGGCTGGCCTGTGTGGTCCGATCAAACAGACGAGCTGCTGGAGCTCAAATTGCTCAAGAAGTTAATGTTGGTTCTGATAGAAAGGTGTCAGAATACACAGAGCATCAGTTTGTTACGTATGGCTGCATAGCTGCACACCAGTCAGGGTGCCCATGCTGACCCCTGACCCTGCCAAAGAGCCAACAGCATGTAAGCATCAGAACTGGACCACGGAGCAATGGAAGAAGGTGGCCCGGTCTGATGAATCATGTTTTCTTTTACATCACGTGGAGCGCCGGGTGCGTGTGAGTCGCTTACCTGAGGAACACATGGCACCAGGATGCACTATGGGATGAAAGCAAGCCGGAGGAGGCAGTGTGATGCTTTGGGCAGTTTTTAATTATTATCATTACTTTTAATCTTTAAATGAACTCATAATAACTTGTAGTGTATGTATTCAGTCAGTATGAAAAAAAAAACCCCAATACTGATCATATTAAGAAAATATTTGTATTATACATCAGCATAATTAGATTATGTATTGACATTTGCATTTGGAGCTTTTGGACCTTCTCCACAATTGAACTTTAAAATAGCTTTCCTATGAAATCAAGAAAGCTCAAACTAATTTAATAATAAGGATATTTATCTTTAGAAGTTTACATTTACAGCTGTTTTAGGCATACATTCTGGAAAAAAAAAAAGAAAAAAAAGTTTAATCAACAATGTTCGAGGGTGTCGTTTAAAAGCAACCGTTTCAGATGAATTAAGAGACAAAGACGCCATCAATATGATAGAAGAGCCGTTGGACAGCTGCTATATCAAACTTTGTCTGTCTCACTAGTTTGGTGTATTTGAGTTTAGAGCGGCGATGGTGTGGGAATCTTTCTGGTAAATTTGAAATAGAATCAACTGTAGTGGAAAAAAACAGCAAAGTACCATGGCATATCTGTAAATTGGAAAGCCACTTCAATTTTAGGAGCTAGTTTATAAATTCCATAGCTAAGCAGTCTGGCTGGAAGATGATCTATCGCCCTCACGTCTCCCAAACCCCAATTGATGTATGGTCGTATTATCTATTATGCTGTCCTACATGATTCTCTTTTATTGCTGGACTTGGTGTCAGACAGCAAAACGGATTACACATGAGATCAAATCAATACCAACTTTATTTACCAGCCTTTCAAACGTAATTCCCCCTTTCGTGGTTCTGTCTCTGATAAAAACATATGGTAGCTGGAGGTCCGTGCCACGAATATGAGGAGGCTTGGGAGACCGTACGTGTCAGTCCTCGTTCCGCGGGCGCTCTCGTTCTCGCTCTCTCTCCCCCGCCCCCTTGACCCTGCCAATCGACACTTCATCACCACGGAAATGAGAGGCCAAGTGGCGACGCAGCGGTCACTGGTTGTCGCTTTACCCCCGCGGTGACACCCACCTCATTACCCTGCTGAAGGCATGCTGGGTAATTGAAACAGAGCGAAATGGGCAGCGGTCCAGCATGTCCGCCTCTCAATGGGCTTTCATTACCCAAAACAAAAGCAAAGGGTCACACTAAACAACAGATTTCCCTCCGTCAGCCCTCAAAGTAATGACTCAACCCCTCAGCTTGACTTGAACTTGATTTTCACTCAAACAACCATAATGCTTTAATTTTGTGCTATTGCACATCTTTAAAAGTCGTAACGGCTTCATCAAAGTAATGTGTTTGAGTCAACGATTTAGCATTTGCATACGATACAGTCTGAAGGGATAACGGCCTTTGAAATCTCATCGCTTGTTGTGGATGTTGAGGGTTTACTACTGTCTACTTCTTCAGTTAGAGATTGATATCTAACTTTGTTGTCATCAGGAATATTGTTGACAGTCATAACACTGTCTAAAGTTGCTCGTAATTCACATTATTTTAATCTCAGGCCATTATAGAGATAATTGCATCTTTGTCTGGCACTTTTGGATGCAGTGTCAAAATAGTTTGTTTACGGTAATGGTTGATGGACTCGGACTGTTTTAGCACACTGTTTTTACGTTAAAATTGGCAACACATTTCGTAATGATCTAGCATAGCTGTTACAAAAGCAGCCCTAAATCGGATATTAAGGGCTACAAACTAATTAAATGATGCAAAATGTTGACGCTTCAAAAAGTTCATGAAGAGATTAAGAAGTGAGGTAACACTTTATTTTAGTGTCCTTATTGCACGCTACATGTAGTTACTGCAATAATAACTATAAACTACATACAACTAACCCTACTCCTAAACTTATAGTAAGTACATGGAGTTTATTATGTCTTATTAAATTACACTATGACATGGACACCTTAAAATGAACTTTTTGTTCAGAAGACATTTGTTGGTTGGGCTTTATTTTAAGGTGTCATACAGTGTAATTATACATTTAAGTACTGAGTAATATTAATTAAATACTTGTACTTACTATTGGGTTATAGTTTGGTTTAGGGTTAGTTGCATGTAATTAATATTGTAACTATATGTAACGTGTGACAAGGGCACTAAAATAAAGTTATGCATATTATTTTTATTCTTTATCTCTTTTTGAACTTTTTGAAGTGTCGTTTTGGTGGAATGGACTAGTGGAGGACAGAAATCAGGTTTCATTAAAAATGCCTTTTAAAAATGTCATTAAAAGCAACATGAGAGTCAGTAATTGATGAGAGAATTTTAATTTGCCTGTGAACAGAATCGTTACAATGCTAGAGCAAAACGTGCTGCTGATTACCCCTTAAAAACATAAAGTCATCTTCATGGAAGACCTAACATTCATTTTAACTGCCAGTATTGTCTGTTAAACTGTTAGAACTGTTTATTGAACGGTTATTGTTATCAGATTTTTATACACAAAAGAAAGTTCAATTGCATTTCATAAATGGCCTTTTATAAATGGGATTCATTAGGCCTATGTATGGAATATTCTTGGGTTTCTCTTGTGATGGTACCACATGTTCTCAGTTTGGAGAACAGACCATTGGCAGCCTTCTATGTACCAACACTTGTGTTGTAACGCTTGTGCCATTTTCCAAGACCCACAAATATCCTCAACTGATGTACATCATCAGAATGATTTCTTATCTTTCTTATTACTTTTACATGTATGATATGATTTGAGAGCTGGGCTTTGTGTACTTTTTAAGATCCAAATGAATTTTGCTATACTGATAATTAATTTGTGGGATGGCTTGTACTATATATTTATAAAAAATAAAATGCTACATGCGATATCAAATCAGGTTCTGAAGAAAAGTTGCTTAAAGGAGTAGTTCACTTTAAAATGAAAAATACCCCTAAGATTTACTTACTCACAAGCCATCCTATAGGAGTATTTGACATTTTTCTTTCTGATTAACATAATCTGAGTTATATTAATAAATATCCTGATGCTTCAGAGCTTTATAATGGCAGTGACGGGGTCCATTGACTTTTAAGCACAAAAAAGTGCATCATAAACATACTTCACACTTTTCCGGGGGGTTAATAAATGCCTTCTGAAGCGACTCGATGGGTTTTTGTTTAAAAAAAATTTGAAAGTGTAATGCAGGGCTATTCAAATCTTACCCTGGAGGGCCAATGCAGTGCAGAGTTTAGCTCCAACCCTAATCAAACACACCTGAACTTGCTAATCAATGTCTTCAAGATCATTAGAAAATCACAGGTGGGTGTGTTTGATCAGGGTTGGAGCTAAACTCTGCACCGCATTGGCCCTCCCGGGTAAGATTTGAATAGCCCTGGTGTAATGCCTCTCGCAGTTTAAAATGCTTGCGCTACGTCCAACGTCATACGTCGTACCAGTCACATTTTTAAGTTTAATACGGAAGGCGGTCTGGGAGAAGGTAGATGTTTTACTTTATTTTAGATATTTTTTATAATGTTACATATGGGTATTCTTCTTACACAAACCCATCGATTCACATCAGAATGTCTTTGAAACCCCCCGGAGCCATGTGGAGTATGCTTATGATGGATGGATACACTTTTTGATCATCAAACTGAATAGACCTACTCACTGCCATTATAAAGCTTGAAAATATCAGTATATATATATTAATATAACTCTGATTGTGTTAATCAGAAAGAAGAATATCATATACACCTAGGATAGCTTGAGGGTGAGTAAATCATGGGTTCATTTTTCAAGTGAACCAATCCTTTAACACCATATCCAGTGACTAACAATTGATCTGTTTTCACTCAGCACTTGATGAAATCAAAGCCAAAAAAAGCAAAATTGATATTTAATATAAATGTATGAAGAGTAGGATATTTGACCAATGACATTTCAAGGTGGGCGGGGCTACCCACACTGTAAAATTTGTATATGATCAATAAGTTATTACAACACTTTTTTTGTTTTAACATTGCTTTAACTAATCAAAAAGCATTTTTTTGTAAGTTATACAAGATTCAACTCATTTTTTAAGTCAGTGGTGTGGGTCACTAGTGTAATGTAATTTAGGTTGAAAATTACTCAGCATCCAAGGTGAGTTTACATAAAAAATTAAGGCAGCAACTTTTAAAAATGTTTTTTTTTTTTATTATTTATTTTTATTTTTTTATACAGTGCAGTGCAAGGCCTCAGAAACAGAAACCAAATTATTAAAAATTGTCCAGTTTCTAATCGATGTATTGCAGCATGCCTAGTTAAGACAAAATGTGTAGCTGCCTCAAGGTTGTGACCTAGTATAGAAACATTTGTTCACTGTTCACTGATGTTGGATCCCTGATGCTGTTCCAAAATTGACTAATTTAGATAAATGCAAATATTGGCCTATACCAATATGGTCACGGATATATCCAAATTTAAAAGCATCTGCAAGGCTACGTCTGCATGCCGTGTGCTCTTAAAGATATCTGGAGTGAAGATGTTTATTTAAACATGTGCATAATCTTGTATTTTGGATGAATGTGCGATCTGGCACACGTTATTTGCTGATTGAGTAGTATCACTTCGGCGCACAAGGATATTTCAGAACTTCTCAACTCCATCCATTTCCTTAAGGTCTTATCGGAAGGTATTCTAGGATGTCACTTATTTCCCAAAAAAATCAAATAAAATCATGTTAACTTTTTAGGCTGTCGCCCCCCCGCAGCTGTCGAAAGTCTCTTTGGCATAGGAAAGCAGTGCCTGTGGTTCATATGGGGACTTCTACTGTTTTATTCGGTGCTTAAGAAAGATGAGCATGAGGTTTCTAAACCATTACAGTGATTAGAAAGCGCCTGGATGTGATCTCCTGAGCTAGCTTACTGCGCCGCTAATATCTCTTTTTCTCTCGCTCTCTCTGTGAGAGTGATTTTGTACGCTGTGCTTAAAACCGTGCGTGGGGGCGTCAAGAGAGGATTTCAATGTGAACCATCCCTCCCTACTTCCTGCTTTTTTTTGGCTTATTTCGGCGAAGCTCTCTGTTCTTTTCTGTGAGCTGCCTGTAATGACGACAGGGGCGGCATCTTCATCGTTAAGCCTGGCAGTGCCCACGGCTGCTAGTCGTCTCAGTGCAGCGCTGCCCACTCACCCACGCTAGCCTTGGCACCAGCGTGCCGTAGCAGCGTGCTATCCGACATCCGAAGGTGGGGTTCCTTTCCGGAAGACCCTGAGTGTCTTTCCCAGGGAAAACCCACTCGTCCACCCATGCAGGATTCCTGAAAGGTCTTTCGCTGTTGGGCCTCTTGAAAGATGGAGGAAGAGAGGGGGTTTTGAGTTTGCTTTTTATACTCACAGTGGGCGAACCACTTTAATTTGTCTGTCTTTAAGAGGAAGGGCTGGAGATAATTCATAGAAATACATAGAATTGCAGTGAGTGTAGTTTTTACTGATACACTGCATTTTACAGTTTAAAAGGTTGTCACTAGAGCTGTTAATTCTATTGAACATTTTTAAATGACAGTTAATGACATTTATTAATAAGGGTTGTGAAAAGCACCCAAATATAATTTAAGACATTTTTCTGCACGGATGAATAGACAAAAAAAGCTTTAGAGCTATCTCTGTAAGTTTGTTTTATTTCCATGTAATTGAACAAGTTTAGCACTGGCCTACAGCTCTAGTTATCATGCACACAACATCAGAAAATTATAATTATGATAATAATAATACATGTTCAAAATGCACACAAAATGCAAATGTGTTTGTAATGGACATATTTATTTTATCATCATTAATATATTTACATTTTATTTGATGGACCATGATCTCTTTGCAGGCATAAAAAATTGCAGGCAAAATAAACAGGCATACAAGATTGAAACCTTCAATAGAAAACACCACACACACACACACACACACACACACACACACACACACACACACACACACACACACACACACACACACACACACACACACACACACACACACACACACACACACACACACACACACACACACAGGTCCTTCTCAAAAAATGTGCATGTTGTGATAAAGTTCATTATTTTCCATAATGTAATGATAAAAATTAAACTTTCATATATTTTAGATTCATTGCACACCAACTGAAATATTTCAGATCTTTTATTGTTTTAATACTGATGATTTTGGCATACAGCTCATGAAAACAAGCTCATCTAAAAAAAATAGCATATTTCATCTGACCAATAAAAGAAAAGTGTTTTTAATACAAAAAAGTCAACCTTTAAATAATTATGTTCAGTTAAGCACTCAATCCTTGGTCAAGAATCCTTTTGCAGAACTGACTGCTTCAATGCGCCGTGGCATGGAGGCGATCAGCCTGTGGCACTGCTGAGGTGTTCTGGAGGCCCAGGATGCTTCGATAGCGGCCTTAAGCTCATCCAGAGTGTTGGGTCTTGCTTCTCTCAACTTTCTCTTCACAATATCCCACAGATTCTCTCTGGGGTTCAGGTCAGGAGAGTTGGCAGGCCAATTGAGCACAGTAATACCATGGTCAGTAAACCATTTACGAGTGGTTTGGGCACTGTGAGCAGGTGCCAGGTCATGCTGAAAAAACAAATCTTCACCTCCATAAATCTTTTCAGCAGATGGAAGCATGAAGTGCTCCAAAATCTCCTGATAGCTAGCTGCATTGACCCTGCCCTTGATAAAACACAGTGGACCAACACCAGCAGCTGACATGGCACCCCAGACCATCACTGACTGTGGGGACTTGACACTAGACTTCAGGCATTTTGGCATTTCCTTCTCCCCAGTCTTCCTCCAGACTCTGGCACCTTGATTTCCGAATGACATGCAAAATTTGCTTTCATCCGAAATAAAGTACTTTGGACTACTGAGCAACAGTCCAGTGCTGCTTCTCTGTAGCCCAAAAGTGTCTTGACCTGGGGAATGTGGCACCTGTAGCCCATTTCCTGCACACGCCTGTGCACGGTGGCTCTGGATGTTTCTACTCCAGACTCAGTCCACTGATTCCGCAGGTCCCCCAAGGTCTGGAATCGGTCCTTCTCCACAATCTTCCTCAGGGTCCGCTCACCTCTTCTTGTGCAGCGTTTTTTGCCACACTTTTTCCTTCCCACAGACTTCCCACTGAGGTGCCTTGATACAGCACTCTGGGAACAGCCTATTCGTTCAGAAATGTCTTTCTGTGTCTTACCCTCTCGCTTGAGGGTGTCAATGATGGCCTTCTGGACAGCAGTCAGGTCGGCAGTCTTACCCATGATTGCGGTTTTGAGTAATGAACCAGGCTGGGAGTTTTTATAAGCCTCAGGAATCTTTTGCAGGTGTTTAGAGTTAATTAGTTGATTCAGATGATTAGGTTAATAGCTCGTTTAGAGAACCTTTTCATGATATGCAAATTTTTTTAAACAGGAATTTTGGGTTTTCATGAGCTGTATGCCAAAATCATCAGTATTAAAACAATAAAAGACCTGAAATATTTCAGTTGGTGTGCAATGAATCTAAAATATATGAAAGTGTAATTTTTATCATTACATTATGGAAAATAATGAACTTTATCACAATATGCTAATTTTTTTAGAAGGACCTGTGTGTGTGTGTGTGTGTGTGTGTGTATATATATATATATATATATATATATATAAAATATACACTCACCTAAGGGATTATTAGGAACACCTTACTAATACCGTGTTTGTTCCCCTGTCGCCTTCAGAACTGCCTTAATTCTACATGGCACTGATTCAACAAGGTGCTGAAAGCATTCTTTAGAAATGTTGGCCCATATTGATAGGATAGCATCTTGCAGTTGATGGAGATTTGTGGGATGCACATCCAGGACACGAAGCTCCCGTTCCACCACATCCCAAAGATGCTCTATTGGGTTGAGATCTGGTGACTGTGTGGGCCATTTTAGTACAGTGAACTCATTGTCATGTTCAAGAAACCATTTTGAAATTATTCAAGCTTCGTGAAATGGTGCATTATCCTGCTGGAAGTAGCCATTAGAAGATGGGTACATGGTGGTTATTAGGGCTGGGCGATTTTTTAAAAAAAAATTTTTAAATTTTATTTATTTTTATTTTTTCCCCTCAAAAAATGTCAGATTTTTGTATAAAAAACTCGATTTACGGTTCGATACGTTTTTTTTCCCCCGCCCCCCCATTTAAAACAAAATAATTGCAAACTGCACATATATTTTAAATATATATATTTATTATACTTAATTAAAGTGCATCAACAAAAAAATTCCAAAGGCAAACCATTTTTCTAACTGAAAAGTCCCTGTGCAGTGTGCAACAAAGATTGTTAAACATCCAAATTATTTTTACTGTATTTGGATTGAGCTAATAAACAACGAAAAATCCTAAATAAAATAATAATTATAACACTAGTGTATTAGTATTTGTACAACAGTGTTATATTTCTGAAGTAAAACCGAACTTTTATTTTGACAGGTTGCCGTAAATACCTTTGAGTTTCTTTGTGTATATGACATAACGGTGGTTTTTCTCAAATTAAACAATAAAATGCTCGTGAAGTGACTCTCAGAGCTGCTCTGGAGATGACGGACATGCGTTTATATCCTCGTATGAGATGAAAACGCGTGATTGTCACACGCAATTCTATGTAGGCCTATGTGTTTGAGGTAAACTGCTGCGGGTCACACCATTCATTCACACACACACATGCAGGACACTCAGGATTCATAGCTTAAATAGTCTTTTTGCTGTTTAATATTCACATACACTATCACCAGATGCGTTGGTCTAGCAACAAGTGCAAGCCACTTCACAGACATAGATAGTTGCGTGTTCTGTTAACACAATCAGAGCGCAAAAATACGGGATATTCCACGGGAAAATACTAAAACGTGAAGACGGCGGGAAAGAGCTAAAATACGTGAGAAACCTGGAAAAACGGGAGGGTTGACAGCTATGGCTCAGTTACAGGTGACAATACCACCACCCACAAGTTTTTTGGAAGGAGCTGCTCTCTTTCGCCGGCTGTTTCTGCCATGTTGTCTGTGAATGCATCATGGCATGCATGCGCTACCCTCGGGGGAGGGGCAGAGGGCTGCGCCGCAGGGAGCATGCTACGGAAACCCTGAAGGAAGATTTGACCAATGCAAAATGTATGTACGAAAAAATTGATTTTTTTGAAAATATGAATCGATTTGACCTACCAACTCGATTTTTAAATCAAAAAACGATATTTTTTCCAGCCCTAGTGGTCATAAAGGGATGGACATGGTCAGAAACAATGCTCAGGTAGGCCGTGGCATTTAAACGATGCCCAATTGGCACTAATGGGGCCTAAAGTGTGCCAAGAAAACATCCCCCACACCATTACACCACCACCACCAGCCTGCACAGTGGTAACAAGGCATGATGGATCCATGTTCTCATTCTGTTTACGCCAAATTCTGACTCTACCATCTGAATGTCTCAACAGAAATCGAGACTCATCAGACCAGGCAACATTTTTGCAGTCTTTAACAGTCCAATTTCGGTGAGCTTGTGCAAATGTAGCCTCTTTTTCCTATTTGTAGTGGAGATGAGTGGTACCCGGTGGGGTCCCATCTGCCTCAAGGTTGTGCGTGTTGTGGCTTTAAAAATGCTTTGCTGCATACTTCGGTTGTAACTGGTGTGTATGGTTATATTAAATGAGTGGTTATTTCAGTCAAAGTTGCTCTTCTATCAGCTTGAATCAGTCGGCCCATTCTCCTCTGAGGTATTTTCGCCCACAGGACTGCTGCATAATGGATGTTTTTCCCTTTTCACACCATTTTATATATATATATATATATATATATAAATAATATAATGTGTGTGTGTGTGTGTGGGTGTGTGTGTGTGTGTGTGTGTGTTATAAAACACACACGGACTGACAGGTGAAGTCAATAACACTGATTATCTCTTCATCACGGCACCTGTTAGTGGGTGGGATATATTAGGCATCAAGTGAACATATTGAAAATTCTGCAGTGGCCAGAATCTATCAAAAGGGGTGTCTCTGGTCTCTTTCAGCAGGATAATGCTCCTGCCACAAAGCACAAATGGTTCAGGAATGGTTTGAGGAGCACAACAAAGAGTTTGGGGTGTTGGCTCTAAATTCCCCAGATCTCAATTCAATTGATCCGTGGGATGTGAACAAACAATTCTATATTAGTATATATTAGTGGTGGGCCGTTATCGGTGTAAATGTACTGCTTTAACGTGAGACTCTTAGTGGGCGACAAAAAAAAAAAAAAAAAAAAAAAAACCCTGTTAATCTATTCTCAAAGTTGGGTTGTGAGCTGGGTCTATAACAGCGTTTCCCAACCAGGGTGCTGTCTGACTGGGTGGTTCATATCACAAATGATGACACATCTTTAATATGGGTTGTAACTTGAAAATAATGCTTTATGTATGTTTCTGTCAATGGATACACGTGCTGGCTTTCTCAGTGATACACTACAATAACAGCGACCGCGATAATAAAAGAAAAACGTGGGCAAAGCGGTCTCTCTTTGTAAACTGTTCAGTGCATGGGAGTGCTGCCTTATGTCCGAATATGAGCAGTCAATTCGCCGTCATCACCCGGGTGTAGAGCCAGAAGACGCGAATGAGAACTCGCGCAATGAGAGAAGATTTATCTCTGTGTCCTTTTCCGAGAGCACGCAAATGTCTCACAGCGCGCAAATCAGAGTTTCCGCTAGAAAAAAATGGTGCCGGTCAAAGTGACTGGTTTCAGAGGTTTCGTTTTCCGGACATTTTGATGATATGCCGGTCAAAAACTCCTGAAAGCAGTTTGGGATTTTAAAAAAATGACAATCAGGCCGTATATGCAGCATGTTTATTAGCCTAACTTTCAAATAGACAGAAAAAAAACATGAACGTCCGATTGGCGTCAATCAACCAATTTTTTTAACTCATAGGTGTAATTTGCGGGTGGGACAGGTGGGACATGTCCCCACCACTTTTTTAAAACATCTTGCTTCACGGATTAACCTAACTAATACAAACAAAACATCTCTGGTTAACTAGAAGAGTATCATTTCATTCGTTTGTTAAATAAGAGGCGAGCGCTCGTTTCCGCTGTTATCAGTGCTGCAGATTTCTCTCGCGGCTCATGCAGTCTTCACACAGACGAGCGCTTTAATCTAACGCTTAACGCCGTTGCAGAGACTTTCTGTTTGTTCCGGTCAGATCGTGAAACAAAATGCACAAAAACTGTTCCTGCTCTTGATGTATAACCACTGATGGTATTGGGTTTTGATGAGAGAAAAAATAGGCTACGAGGGCATTTTAGAAACGAGAACTTCTGACAAGTTTAACAGACTAGACCAGTGATTAAGCAAAGTGTGCAAATCTATTTTCCTTTATTCACGTGAAAAATCTTGCCAGAACACTATTGTGTTTAGATGCAATAATTAAACGCAATTAATAAATTTAATTATAAACTCAGTATGTCTCATTTAGTTGGTAACATTTAAATTGGCCACCGTGTGAAATGACAAAATCATATAATAGAATATAACAGTATACTGATAACTGTAAGCAGGTAAGCACTACAAGATGTTTTTGAAATCATTAGAGAAAATGACAAAATTACTTATTCACAAAATTGCGTGTGTGAATAAGTGCTACCTGTTTAAAATGTGCTTGCACCCGATCATATTCAGTAGAAGGTAAAAAAAAAGATCCCTTAAACTTTAACATACCGCTCATGCCCATCGCCGTGATCATCTGTATCAAGCTGGTTGTTTACTGTGTGAGTTCTGAACACTGCACCATGTGCTTATTTAAATATTTTCGTTTCTACTAGGGCCGGGACTCGATTAAAAACAATTAATCTAATTAATTAGAGGCTTTGTAATTAATTAATCGAAATTAATTGCATTTTAATTGCATATAAATATTTGACCTGGAACAATGAGAAGTAGCCCAATTTTTCACATGGATTTTTAGCATACCATTGAATAATGACTGAATACATAAGCTTAATCAACAAAATATTGTTTATTTATTTCAGTCCAGCAGACCAGTGCAATGTTTGCCATTAAGTGTAGCAAAAGCATATTTGTGATATTTGAGGCTCGATGTGCTGCGGTGATACGCTAATTCCTTGTTGTATAGCAGGGGTGTCCAATCCTGCTCCTGGAGGGCCACTGTTCTGCTGAGTTTAGCTCTAACCCCAATTAAACACACCTGTACCAGCTCATTAAGGTCTTATTAGGCATACTAGAAACTTTAGCAGTGTATTGAGGCAAGCTGGAGCTAAACTCTGCAGGACGTCAGTGGCCCTCCAGGACCGACTTTGGATACCCCTGTTGTATAGCTTGCACACAACCATGCTCTTGTCGACGCTTCCATCATTTCGTTTTTTAAAACTAAATTTCCCATCCACAGGGCCAAGCAAAGCGGTCTCATCAGCTTCTTCGTTCATGTTCACTATGGTTTGTTGTTGTCATGCCTGACTCATGAGCGCTAGTTGGTGTTCCAGTATAATCGGTCCGTCAAAACTCATTCATTGAAAAACGTTCCGCGGGGCAAAAATAAGGCCCTGTCCACACGAACACGGGTATTTTCAAAACCGCAGCTTTTTCTACGCGGTTTGGCTGTTCGTCCACACGCAAACGCTGTATCCGGTTACTAAAACCGGACTTTTTTGAAAACTCCGGCCAGGGTGAAGATTTTTAGAAACTCCGGTTACAGCGTTGTCGTGTAGATGGTGAAACCGGAGATTTCGGTTTTTTAAATTGAAGTGCGCGCCGTTCTCTCCTTTGTTTGACGTCAGATTTTCCACATCTCCTTTTGATTTACGTGAGTCGATTCTATGCGGTGGACTCCACTAACAGCATATCCTACAGATGTTCAGTTATTTCATTGTATTGCAGAACAAAGGCGCCAGAATGCAATAATACAAAATAGTAAAGCAAGTGTGTGAAGCTATTACAGTCCACTTCGGCCCTGCACCTGTGTACCTGTCACTGAGTCCAAAGTAAAGGAACTTGTAGGAAGTGTTTCACTTGAGCCCATGGCATCCCTCAGTCAGTGCAATGTGCATCGGTGCAGTGAATGGGACCCATGTGGAAATCAGGCAGCCAATCATAGCGTAGTTTTGCGTTCTCATGTGGACAGATTTTTTTTTAAAACCGTGCTTGTGTGGACGCGATTGTTTTTTAAAACGGAGGGGGAAAAACTCCGGTAATAAAAATACCCGTGTTCGTGTGGACTAGGCCTAAGTGTGATTAAATTTTTTTTTTTTGCGTAATTAATTAACGCGTTAAAGTCCCGTAGTTAATTAATCTTAATTAACGCGTTAAAGTCCCGGCCCTAGTTTCTACACATATTAGGCTACATATTCCTCATGTCTGTGCGGCAAGCCTGCCGAGTTTCAGTTTATTTGAGACGCGCTTCAGTTCATGAGCTATGAAAGCGATGGCTTCCGCGTCTACTTATTTATTTCTTATTTATTAAATACATGCAATTAACCGAAGAAACCTTTATTAAAATTAAGAGACAATTTGTACAAAACGAAAGAAAGGCTTTTTACAAAACAAAACTTATTATTAAACTAAATATAACCACCAAAATCATTTCTGACCCACTTGCATCTTTGCACTTATAGCCTATCATAATCAGATGAAATCTAAAAATAATATTATAATATTTAAACATAAATATGAAGAAAAAAAACATTGTTTAATGGCTACAACAAGTATAGTAAGCTACAGATTTATGTCATGTCTGAGCTGGATTTGAACGAACATCATTTTACCGGTGGGTTCATGAGCGCGCGCCTGTGGATCATTGAGCTGATCACACCGGCTCCGCTCCGCTAATTAGTCATTACAGGCTCGTTCTCGATAATTACACGGGCAGGGCCGGTCTCTCGGGTGCATGGGCTCGGGTAGGGTTGGTCTTTATTTTTTTGAGCCGATCTACGCTCTAGTTCTGGCGAAAAATGTAGTGCTGTGCCGGCCCGTTGTCATAAATTGTTCTCGTGATGGAGCGGTAGTGGAGCGCTCTCGGAGCGAGTAAAAACCACAACGCTCCGACTTTTAAAAAAAAATCGCTCCTCACTCCATTCAAAATCTCGCCGCTCCACTCCTCACTCCGCTCCTACTCCACTCCGCTCACATAGGCCTACTCTACTTCGCAGGCAGTGGTGAATTGCAATCCTCCAGCACGGAGCGCTGTCATGACAGCGAGGGCATCACGTCGCAGGCTTACGGTATCGATAAGAGGCAGTTTTAATCTGACAATTTGACCGAAAAGATTTCATTTTGTCGGACGTAATTACCGGACAACGGAAACCCTGGCGCAAATATTGAGTTATCTTTCAATTCTTGCTATTGAACGGGCAAACTCACACAAAAAGTATGGAAACATGTCCATCTTGATGAGTATCCTAGCAGAAATAGTATATGCCTTAAGTGAACTTTATACAGTCGAGAAAGAAGCATATCCCTGCATTGGGTCTTAAAGGGGCAGTCGCCTTTACTCTGTTTAATGTCAAACAAAAGATAAGGACATCACTCACTGCTCTTGATTGAAAAGCTTGTGTAAAGTTTAATAAGGATTCATCTTTAATTTAAACAGTGAAATATGCAATTATTTTACATTTGATTACTTTATTAAATTTCTCTACCTAAAAAATAATGTTAGACCTAGCTGAAAAACTAAAAAGTATTGTTTTTTGCTCAATAGTATATTTATTTATTGAGCGACTGAAGAGATACAAAAATAAAAAAGAAAGAGGGGATGTTAAGCCAATTGCATATTTGTCAAAGCACGAACAACGCAAAAGAAGGAGACAATTGAGAACCAATAGTCTAAGAATTGCCCATATATACTCTGTTATATTGCAGACATTTGCTAAATAATTTAAGTTCATTTTCTCAAGTTTGATTTTTTTTCTCATTAATGTACACACATATTGACAAAAAAACACAGAATTTTGACATTTTTGCAGATTTATTAAAAAAGAAAAACTGAAATATCACCTGGTCCTTAGCATTCAGACCCTTTGCTCAGTATTTAGTAGAAGCACCCTTTTGATCTAATACAGCCATGAGTCTTTCTGGTAAAGATGCAACAAGTTTTTCACACCTGGATTTGGGGATCCTCTGCCATTCCTCCTCTCAGATCCTCTCCAGTTCTGTCAGGATGGTGGTAAACGTTGGTGGACAGCCCTTTTCAGGTCTCTCCAGAGATGCTCAATTGGGTTTAAGTCAGGGCTCTGGCTGGGCCATTTAAGAACAGTCACAGAGTTGTTGTGAAGCCACTCCTCCGTTATTTTAGCTGTGTGCTTAGGGTCATTGTCTTGTTGGAAGGTGAACCTTCAGCCCAGTCTGAGGTCTTGAGCACTTTGGAGAAGTTGGAGAGTCTTCCGTCGGGCCACTCTGCCATAAAGCCCCGACAGGTGAAGGGCCGCAGTGATGGTTGAAATAGTAAATTGTTGTAAATTGCTTGTATTGTTTAGTTAAAAACGTGTTGTCATAAATTATCATTTAATTATTTATTTTTTGCCATGTAGATGACTTATTGTCGGAGTGACAGGCTGAATAACAGATTTTTCAGTTTAAACAAAATCTGTGGAAGGTGCAATTCAATTGAAATGAAATCATTTAGACCTGTGAATGTTTAATTTTTGCCACATTTTTTTTTTTTTTTTGACTCAAACACGTCGTTTCTGGGAGTGGCCAATTGTCTGAAAATGAATTGCTATAAATTGAAATGGAGCCAATTCTTAAATCCCAAATTTTGCCAAACCCTGGCACTAGATGAGATCGACTCCATGAATGAAAGAAGGTCACTGTTGCCTGTTAAATAGTAAATCTGCCATAACCAGGTGGGCGTCTCGGGCGTGTAGGATTACAGGCTCTCATTCAGGATAGACACCAGGTTTCACTCTTTCTCCCCTGTGGATCTGTTTGTCATGATAACAAGCATATTGCTTTGACACTGGACCTCATTTATACAGTCATCATCAGGCGCTCTTACACAATGCCTATGAATCACACCGGGGATCTGACACTGCCAACATCTGCTGCTACTCTTTACTAGAGGCGAAGGATTGATATGAATATTCAGTTGAACGGTGAGAGAGGCAGTAAGCCACATAATCCTCATTTCCACACACTCAGATGATTTACATGTTGTATAAGGACTCTCAAACTGAAGTACATCGTGAATGTAAAGATTCCATAGTGAGGTTCAGGAATCGGAGCCCGTGGGTAGGGTCAGCGCTGAGATGTGAACTCCTGTGAGGCCCCAAGAGTCTGTGAACTTTGACCTCATAGACAAATTATACATCTCTATGTCTTGTCCTTATGGTTTTTCCATATCTCTGCCTTGTTTTACCTTGATTTATTTTCTCAAACATTTTGCTTATGGCGGACCTATTATTTATGGGTGTAACGGTTCAAAATGCATATAGTTTTAGGGTCATGGTTTTTGTCTGGTTCGATATGTACCATGATCAAATAAAAATAAAGAAAATAAGAACAAATAATCAAACTACAAGCAACAGCACAAATAAAAACAATAGAGCAAAGATACAAATAAAATAAAAAATGCTTGGTTGTTTTTTAGATATAAAAAAATGTAGGTAGAAAAGTAATTCTACCAGAAAGTAATCAAGTATTAAACAACACTGTATATCATCTTCACTGTATAGATTAAATAAAGATAAATCATTATTAAAGTTACAGAAGTTCTTCAGTCAAGAGCTGTGAGTGATTTTCTTGTCTTTTGTTGTTTGATTAACATTAAAAACTCAGGAATATTAGGCTACTGTCCGTCACTTTGACATGTGCAGGAATATTAGGCTACTGTCTGTCACTTTAAGACATGATGCACAGATCCAGTACACTGATACTGATACACATGCATTGTCTTTCTCGACTGTTTACCTAGAGCCCTTCACGGGCCTCAAATCTAGGCCCTAGCCCGGTGTCATGACAAATCCTGTCCTCCTGTGAAATCGTGTCCGCAAGGACCCCCAGAGCGATTCTATTGGCTGAAAGAAATTTTAATAGGTAATCTGTTCAGAGCCTGATTACAATTCTTACACAATCGCGTTTTGATTTTTACTGTTTAAATTGTGTTAAAATAGTCTTTAATGTCTTACAAAGCATATGTTTCATATATTAGTAGTATATAACTGAAGCTATAAGTGCTTATATAAGTATATAATTCAGAACATGTTTTTGCTCCCATTATAGCAATCAATTACATATTTCAAATAAATGTTTTGCGTGTGTACTTTGTATGGTAATGAATTCATAGTTTATTAGTTTATTATTTAGTTATTTTTAAACAATTGCTTGTCCAGAACCATGTATAACAACTTTTGATCAGGCATTTAAAACCGCTTCCAGCGGACACGATTTCACAGGGGGACAGGATTTGTCATGACACCGGCCCGTGTCTGAAAGCTTATCGAAAATCATGGCCCGAGTCCGACTGGAGCCCAAACACTGGGTTGTTAAGTCTGACCCAGGAGCTGGGTTACACAAAAACTACCCAAACATTGGGTTGTTATATCTGACCCTGGATCTGGGTAACACAAAAACTACCCAAACACTGGGTTGTTAGTTCTGACACAGGTGCTGGGTTACACAAAATCTACCTAAACGCTGGGTTGTTATGTCTGACCCAGGAGCTGGGTTACACAAAAGCTACCCAAACATTGGGTTGTCATGTCTGACCCAGGAGCTGGGTAACACACAAACTACCCAAACATTGGGTTGTCATGTCTGACCCAGGATCTGGGTAACACAAAAACTACCCAAACATTGGGTAGTCACGTCTGACCCTGGATCTGGGTTACACAAAAACTACCCAAATACTGGGTTGTTAAGTCTGACACAGGTGCAGGGTTATACAAAAACAAGCCAAACATTGGGTTTTTACGTCTGACCCTGGATATAACCACTTGATTTAAATCTAGTGTTTTGTGCATGTTTCTGTTAGGGTTGTGTTTAGGGGTAGAAATTGGTTTGGGTGATAGTAAATATCATAAACCTGATATAAAATCAAATGGAAATCTATGCATAGGAAATCTAATATAGTGAAACAAACATACAGAAGTAGAGTTGCATATATGCACTAACACTGTGGCCACGTCTCCAGCTGTATTTTTTATACTTTTATTTCAGTTTTTCCAACACTACCGCACTCTTCTAATTTAAACAATGCATGTTTATTAAGACTCCTCAAAATGGCATGCTACTTCGCCTTCATTTAAATTTCCGCTTTACATCAAACCTAGAAAAAAAAACAAGCCAAAGACAAACAGAGAGAAGTCAGACGGAAAGGTATGGCAGACGCATTTGGAAAGATCGAATTACACTGACTTACACCGTTAATCTCTCGTTTGTCACTTACAAATCTCATTAAAGTCGAGATTCTACTTTGTGCCTTTTCCCTACATTGACAGATATTTTAAAGTTCAAAGATGCAATAATCCATCAGGCTCGGGAATATGCCTTTGCCGCTGAGGATGCCAGGATAAACATACAGAAATTAAATTTCTATTTATACGAAGCCTGCAAACCGCCAAGCGTTTGCCGGAGAATTGATGCTGCACGGAGCATCGGAGGCCAGGCTCAAGCAGCTAAAGTAATTAGCCTAACACTTGCGTTAACTAGATGGTGGATCATATCTGGCAGAACCGTTGCTGAAATGGGGACAAAATGTCACTCGGCTGCAAGCTGTTTAGAGGGATCTGCCCAATCCCATTTGAGGAGTTCTGCGTGTAAAGGCAAGCCTGTCAGAAATATGTAATGCCACCTCTAATGTGAATTGTGAGCTGATATTGTTTCAGGCTGATGTTGCCGGGTGTCTGTTTGAGTGGGTGTCTCGTTCACTTAGGTGCAAAGACTGTGACACTCGGTTACAGTGCATTTGATGCCCCGCATGCTGTGCCGTTACAAAAGGTTGAAGTAATGTTGCCTTCTCGGATGTTGGGCCTTCTTTTCACGTTCGTTTAGAGAGGACAGGAAATGATGCGAGGAAGATGGATCGGGAAATGACGTGAGCTGGATCTGCTACCCGCTGGGCCGCGGCTTCAACGCGTTGCCTTGTTTAATGATCATCGGCCACCGAATGGAAAACTTTTAGATCAGCTCTTAAACTTCTTTTCCCTCAGTTCTCCAAAGAGTTTTAGTTTCGAAAAGTTTAGGATTTGCATTCATTTTACAGGAATTAAATGCATGTGTTTCTGAAGATTCGCCATAATTCCTCCATGCCACCCCCTCCATGCACGTCTGTCCCAGCCCACTGATTCACCTGGTCCTGAAAGAGCCCTGGGGCCTTTTACAAACTTTCACCGTCTTCCCGCCGTCCCCTTTTCTCTTGGCAAAGATATTGTTTCCACAGATAAACTGGAGAGAACAAGAGAGGCTTGGCAGATCCATAGTTCTGTGGGAACTGTGAGAAAAAGGGACAGTAGGCTATGTATTTAATGAGCCATGTGTAATCTTCTTTGCTGTGAGACTACTTTCAAATCAAAGCTTGAAAAGTATAATTCGCAACTTCTTGATTTAACAAACATTTGCCTTTGTTTTAGTACTATGTGTCTGTTTTACTCAATGAAACTAGAGTGAAGAGAAGTGGAAAATTGGGGCATGACACGGACCGAACTGGAGACTTCATCTTGCATGTGTGCTAACCGTTAAGCTTCATTATTTTAATTGCTGATTATGATCATATTTGTCCATTAGCTCTCAAAAATGACCAAAGACTTAATTTTTTTCAAAGATAATATTTTGGTTAATACTTTGGTCATTTTTTTGAGCACTGATGCTAATGGACTAATATGATTTAATGATGTATGCTAAGCTATGCTAAAAGTGCTACCGCCAGATACAGAGATCGGCTGAATGGATTCAAAAACGGGTAAAATTAACTTCTTGAACTCTAAAGCCGAGGACACAGCTAACGACTGCTAGGCCGATTATGAATGGACTTTGGTTGTTACGACTAATCATGCTCAAACGCGCCGAATCAGGGACAGTTGCGTTGAGTCTGTGTTTGCAGTCAGCGTGAAAAATCATGCAGTGTGCTGTATTTTAAGATTCTAGTCTTACCCTGCGTCCCAATTCGCATACTATCCATCCTAAATAGTATTCGAAAATAGAATTAGTATGTCCCAAATCGTAGTATGTTGAAAAGAGTATTCCAAAGATTCCCGGATGGTTTACTATTTCCGGTCCGAATTCGCAGTATGGATCGATGGGCAGTCTAACGGCTGATATTGCCCACAACCCATTGCGAGTTGGACGAGGATTCGATTAGAACTACAAACGCGGATAAAAAGCGTTAAAAAACTACAAACATGGCGGATGTGCGAGTTCGACGGTTAAGTAGAGAAGTTTAGATAAAGGGGTTTGAGTGACCGACTATCAATATTTAACCTGACAAAAATATATTTATTCAGTGTTGTCACATTATATTTCACCCGCAGCAGCATTGAGAACTTTTGAAATGACACGTTTGGCCATTAACTTTTAAATGCATCATTATATTTAAACTGTAAATACATGAAGAGAGTCTCTGCATTAAAGACCCACAAATGGCAGATCAACGAGCGTCTTCATTTCTCTCCGATATGGTAGGAGATTAAACTGAATGTGGAGGATTTGAACTGTGATGAATCTGACGATGATTGACAGGGCAGATAAACGGTGACGGGATGCACGTAACTAAGCGACAGAGTCCGTTAAAGATGGCGAAGTAGTATGTCCCGAAGCTTGCATACTTTTCTGCTACACACTCAAAAGTATATACTTTTTCTTCACAAAAAGAGTACATACTTTTAGGACGTAGTATAAGTAGGCGAATTGGGACGCAGCATTAGAATTTAAGAAACTGCCAGTCTTCATCACAACGCCAGTCTTTGAAGAATTGCCAGTCTTCATCACAACGATTTCTAGTTTAATTTTTTCTACGTTTAATATTTGCGTGGATATTGCGGATGACGTCACTGTTTCTTGGAGATTATCAGTTTTTTTTAAAACAAGCAAGATTGTAAAAAAGGAGAGAAATTTTGCAACTTGAAAATACATTCGACAATTGGTATGGAAGGAAAAAAATCAGAAGATGAACGAAGGGTTTTGAACGACATGAGGGAGTGATAATGACAGAATTAAAGTGTGTGTGTGTGTGTGTGTGTGTGTGTGTGTGTGTGTGTGTGTGTGTGTGTGTGTGTGTGTGTGTGTGTGTGTGTGTGTGTGTGTGTGTGTGTACATGTTTTTCTAGCATGGTGGGGACTTCGACTTGAATGCACACAGACTCATGGGGACTCGTGTCACTGTGGGGACCTAAATTGAGGTCCCCATGGGAACAAAAGCTTATAAATCATACATAATGCAGTAAAAATGCAGAATGTTTCCTGTGATGGGTAGGTTTAGGGGCAGGGGCAGTGTAGGGGGATAGAATATATGGTTTGTACAGCATAAAAACCATTACGTCTATGGTGAGTGCCCAGAAAGATCGCGCACCAGACTGTGTGTGTGTGTGAAAGGACCATGTAATGCCGTTAAATGCGTGTGCGCTCGCCTTTCAATTATGCGGTGCCTTGGAATAACATGTTTCTTTCTTTCATAATATAAGATTAACTTAATCTCGTAGATTAACCCTATTTGAGACTGATGGTATAATGCATCACAAAAACCCCGTGCTCTATGGGCAATGTTATTGATAGAGGAAACAGCGAAAGTTGTTTTGCACTCCGTGATAAAAGCCTATTAATATTTTGCGGTAAACATAAATACAATCAATCAGTTATCCAGATGGCGACAACTTGACGTGATCAAATGTAAAAGTGCTGTGTCCTGATCGACTGATGAGCCGTTTAAGTGTAAACGAACGCAGACAGAAGTTACCTCTACAGTAGGTTATTTATGATAGCAAGTAGATTACATTAGACGCCGATCTCATGCAGTCAGACTGGATGTTTATGAAGCATTCAAGCCAGGCTTTTTAGTGAGTCACACACACTGTTTTTGCGCTGGTGTCCTCGCTTGATTGTTAATATTTATATATGTTATCCAAGAATAGTACGTCAAAATTTGTTTCTACTGAGTGCCCCATACTATCCACTAGTCAGACCGATAAAAACGACTTTGTTCAACAAACAGACCGGAGGACGTTAACTTCGGGCCAGGCGTAACAGTAACCGTGGCAACGCGCGTTCATCCGATGAAATCGTTGATAGCAGTCTGGCTCCGTCGTAAACGTTTGTGCTGTTCTGTGACTGCCAAAGATTAAAATCTGCTCCAGTCGAAGGAAACAGTCTGTAAATGTGTTCAGTTCAGTCTGTAAATGTTTTAGCTAGTTGTTCAGTCTGTCCCCGGCTTAAGGAACTTGGAAAATTAGCTTCTTTTCAAAAAAAGTCTTGTCATTCGTCCTTGGCTCAAAGCCACTTGCTGCAAACTTTTCTTTCCTGAAGATTCACTTTAATTTCAAGAGTGAGAAATTAATCTCAACTCAACTTTGTGTCCAATTATTTCCCAGTCGTAGTTTTGGTATTGAGGTAAAAGCGTTCGCTATTAAACAGTGGGTGGTCACTAAAGCGACTCGGCAGATTTGAAGTGTTTCTCCCTATTGCAGACCTTCTTTTTGAATATTCTGCAGA